>NC_090647.1:50606792-50886792 GCF_040937935.1 Hyperolius riggenbachi
GCACTTAGGCTGACCGAGAAGCACATGGTGATAATTTTGTAGTTGCTTCCGAAGTAGATTGGCACGAACGCCAGCCAAATAATGCAGGTGGTGTACATGGTGAACGCGATATACTTCGCCTCATTGAAGTTGGCTGGCACGTTTCTAGTCTTGAATGCATAGAAAGTACAACTCAAGATCAGCAACCCGTTGTAGCCCAGTGGGGTGACCACACCCAAGTTTTTGGTATTGCAGATCAGGTAGACTTCTTTAATGCTGGGGTAATCAAACATAACATCCGGGGGTTCCATGATGAATAGCGCAACAATGATCCCTAGTTGGACGCAAATTAAGATAAAAGCAATAACCAACTGAGCGCAGGCGCTCATGAACCTCGGTTTCTTGGTGCAGATTTTCTTCTTGCTCCCGGCCAGGATCCTCGCTATGCGGTTAGTTTTGGTGACGAGGGCTGAATAGCTCATGGCCGGGGAAAGGCCAATTCCAATTCTCTGCAGGTAGCAGTAGACCCGTTGTGGTTTTGCGATGAGGCAGAAGGTGCACAAGTAGCCTAAGAAGATGCCGGCCAGGATAATATAGCAGAGCTCCCTGCTGGAGGACTTCACGACTGGAGTATCTCTGTATAGGATAAATATTGCCATGACAAACATAGTGGCCAGAAGGCCTAGACAAGCAAAAACCACAGCTGCAATGGGTTCTGGGTCGCTCCACCTGAGAAATTCCACTGGTATTTGTTCACATCCTGAAAAAAAACAAAAATATGATTACTGTTAATAAACTTTGACACAGAACACTTTTTTCGCACATGTAACACTGAATGCGGATGACAATTGAATGTTCCAAGTATAGTCTAGGGCCACATTACAGTAAGAGTGATTAAGATGTGGAATGCATTGCCACAGGAAGTAGTTATGGCAAACTCTATACCTGCATTTAAAGGGGGCTTACATGCTTTCCTTGCGTTGAAAGACATCCATGGCTACAATTACTAGGTAATGCCTAATGATGTTGATCCAGGGATTTTATCTGATTGCCATCTGGAGTCGGGAAGAAATTTTTTCCCTTTTGGGGCTAATTGGACCATGCCTTAAAAGGGTTTTTCGCCTTCCTCTGGATCAACAGGGATATGTGAGGGAGCAGGCTGGTGTTGTACTTTGTTCTCTGGTTGAACTCGATTTGACGTATGTCTTTTTTCAAATCAAATAACTATGTATTTTCCTGGGGTAAGGAGATTGGAGGTAGTTTGCCCTTTAAGTTATATTAACTCCTAGAGAAAACCCATGCCAATGGGAGTAAGAACATACAAGTGTTATAATAGCACCTATCTTTACATAAATTTGAGGAGCCTTGTTTACTGAATACAAACGAGGGACAACGCTTGGGGTCAGGGTCGGACTGGGACACTGGGGGTCCACCAAAGAAATTTCAACCTGGGGCCCACACGTCCCATGATTGCAGTGAAAAAAGGGAGTGACCATGCACCGGAAGGTGGGCGTGGTCATGATGTATTATGGACAGGGACAAATGTACATGATCTTAGCAGCATTGTAATTCAGAGACACTGCTGCCCAGCAAAACTTTGCATAGAGTCCCCTCCTTCAATATAACGTAATGTCCTACTTTGCAGAGGTTTCGACCGCAGAGGTTGCAGAGGTTGAGACTGCATCGGGGCCCTTGGGCCAAAGGGGTCCCGAAGGGCCCTCCCTCAACTACAGTATTACCTCTCTGTTGGTCCTGTGCTCATAATAATCACTTCTATAGATACTTTGAACAGTGGTAATCATTAACAAGCTATTTCCCATCCCCTTCTTGCACCTCGGACACTGTAGTTGCCATTGGCAGGTTTTGGTGCGTCGTATCAATTGTTATGTATAGAGTGCTCGGGGGGCCCCATTGTAAAATTTGCATCGAGGCCTACAGCTCCTTAGCTACGCCACTGCTCTCAGCATGAGTGATTACAGCACTGAGAAGAGAATTTTTGTGCTGCAGGCAGCAATTGGAGCTCTGTCAGACAAGGATGGGGGGCCCACCAGAGACCAGGAGGCGGGGCCCACCAAGGGAAAAAACTGTACTACTGTGGCCCAGTCCGACCCTGCTTGGGGTGACAAGGGCACAACAAAAAGAGACCGGGAGTATGGCAAGGGACCTGAAGGGCTACAGGGGCAGAAAGAAATCCCAGGTAAGTTTAACCGAACATTAAAATGTCCTATAACCCTAAAACACAAAGCTCTTTACAATCTGTCTCTTCCATACATTTGCATATATACAACTTTTCACAAGCCTCTGCTCTTCTCTGGAAATCCTTCCAAACCACATCCATCACTCTCTGACCCTTGAAACCTTTAAAGCACAGTTCCCCAACCCTGTCCTCAAGGCCCACTAACAGTGCATGTTTTGCAGAAAACCACAAACATGCACAGGTAGGCAGAGCTGATTAACTACCTGTGTGGATTTCCACAAAACATGCACTGTTGGTGGGCCTTAAGGACAGGGTTGGCGAACACTGCTTTAAAGGACCACTATCGTGAAAGAAGTAGGCAGTCAAAATCTGGCGGAACCGACGGGTTTTGGGCCAGTCATCTTCTTATGAGGGATTCTCAGGCTTTTCTTTGTTTTCAACAGCATTTCCTGAACAGCAGTTTAACTCCCAGAATAGTAAGATACCAGCCAGCCTCCCTACTCACTTGCACACTATTTTGTAATTTAGACTTAGCAACTGCTGTTCAGGAAATGCTGTTGAAAACAAAGATAGTGGTCCTTCAAATCTGCACTTTAAACTCCCATTGTCTAACCTAGGCCATTGCACATCAGCCTCGGACAAACTGCTGCCCAAAGGCTTAGCTAGGCTTTTCAGCACCCGGGGACAAACACAGTTTTTGCACCCCCCCCCTCTGGACAAATTGGGCATGGCCATGCATCAGAATGTGGGTGTTGTCATGGGTGGAGCCAAATGTACAAATGCTGTTTAGATAGCCAGATGTGCCCCCTTCCCCTCGTTTAGATAGCCAGATGTACCCTCTATAGTTAGCAAGGTGTGCCCCCTTGTTCTGCTGCTGTTAACACTTCTGCACTCCTCTGCAGAGGGAGGGAGAGAAGCAGGGGCAATTCAGACAATGAGCTGCCTCTCACTCACTACAATTGCATATACAATCTGCATAATCCTGCATCAATTCAAAATTATTTGCATCTCATTGACCATCCCTACTCGCAATGTATTCATCCCTTCAACCTTTATGCAATCTCAGGCCCGGATTTACCTTACAGGAGCCTGTAGGCACAGATGTGCTGGCACTCTAGACTTCACTCTCCATGAACTTACAAACCCCCACTAAACCACTCCTTAAGTGTGCTGGCTGGCCCAGCTGTCACTTCTCCCTGACCCTCAATATTAGGTAGCTAGAGGTGCCCCTGTATGAAGGGAGATCTCGTCAGTAGAATGCTGAGAGCAGAGTGAGTAAACTCTCATTTACACTCTAATCAGGACTCTGCATAAGGAAGGAGGCACTCAGGGAGGGGACTGAGCCGCCTTTCCATCATCATGCGCCTGTAGGCACATGCCTACAGTGCCTGTGCTGTTTACCAACCCCATATTCTGTACCATTGTCTGCAATATGTTTGTTTCTTACTCTGTACAGTGCCATGGAAGGCACCATATAAATCAATTATAATAATAATAATGACATGGAGTGACAGACACTGGCCAGAGGTATGACGTCTTCTCAATATAAATCAGTACCACAGTATTTCTGTGACAGCCTCTGACCTTCAGCAGTTCATTCATTGCATGTCTGGCCTTGCTGTAGTAGAATATAATGTCTCCTAGCAACAGTAACTTCATCAAACTGATCGAAAGTGATTTGCTAGAGATAAGTCTATTGCCCAGAGCACTGTCAGATCATTGCGAGATAATGGCAGAAACATCTCTTCATTCGAAAAACTAAAATATTGGACAGGTTTTGGTATCGGCGAGCTGTAGGTCCTGTGATCCTAAGCCCGTGCTTACTCTATGGCACATAAAGGGTCTCTG
The DNA here is from genome assembly GCF_040937935.1 of Hyperolius riggenbachi. Taxonomy (NCBI): domain Eukaryota; kingdom Metazoa; phylum Chordata; class Amphibia; order Anura; family Hyperoliidae; genus Hyperolius; species Hyperolius riggenbachi. Next base: position 50,610,817 of record NC_090647.1, read on the forward strand.
AACCCATTTGTGAAATGGTGAGATAAATGTGTGCACACATATTCAGTCTGTTTTCTCACAGTAAGGCCTTGTTCACATCATAAATCGCAAAGCGCTTGCGTTTTTGTAGGCAATTTTTTTTGCCTGTGTGTCAGAGATTTTAGGCTAAGCGCTTTTCTAAGCGCTTTTGCAGAGCGATTCGTTTTTTTCACTTCCTAGCGTCAGTAAGTGAACTCTTTCACCAAGGAATGAATAAGTACAATGTATTTATGCATGAAAGTACTGGGGAAATCGCTATACAAAGCGCTTATTCAAGCTCTTTGCAATTTCCCTATACCTTCCATTATAGTCAAATCGCCCAGAAAATGGTACAGGCAGCGCTTTGGTGAGAGGATCGGAAATGAACCACTCCGATTTGAACACTCTCATAGGGAATCATTGCACAATCGCTTTTAGGGTGATTTTCAAAATTGCCGGCGCTTAAAGAGTAACTGTTAGCCCCAAAAATGAAATTTAAATCTCTATTGCAATCTTTTATTTACTATTTAAGTGAGCCAAAAAGGCAATGCAGAAGTTAAAAAACAATCTATTTTTTTTACTATGTATCCTTTTCCCCAAGCTCCGGACGCAAAGCCGCATATCAGATACTGATGAGCATGCAGAGCATGCCTATGTCTGCCCGACCCCCCTCTCCCCCCCAGGACCAGGTGCCGATATATTCTCACATCAAACAGCTGACCGCTCTGACACGGAGAGAGAGCGGAAGCACTTCCAGCGCCGCCACCGCAGAGCAGCCGCCGCCGAGTCACATGTGAGAGAATCACATGTGAGAGAGATGCACGGCAATAGAGATTTAAATTTCATTTTTGGGGCTAACAGTTACTCTTTAAAAAAACCTGAAAAGGCCCTAAGTGTGAACAGGCGCTAAGGGTTTAGAATTCAGCGCTGTAAATGCCATGGGCTCGATTCACAAAGCGGTGATAACTCAGTTATCACGCCTAAAAGACTTTAGGCGTGATAACCTTTGCACCAGCAAAGTTATCACCGCTTTGTGCTCTAACTCGCGCGAAGTTTCCGCGCGTACGCGCGCAAAGTCCCATAGGGCTTAATGGGAGCTTCGCGCGAAGCGGGGGCGCTGCGCGCAAAAACTTTGCGCGCGGAAAATTCGCGCGAGTTTCTTCTTATCATGCCTAAACTGAGCTAAGGCGTGATAAAGGGGTTTTCACAGGCGTGCAAAGTGTTTGCACCGCTTTGTGAATCAAGCCCCATGTCTCCTCCAACCATCCAGCACTCTATCCAGTCTCCATAGTGGCGTCAAAGCAGCTCCAGAATAGACAGCTGACACCTAGTACGCTGGACCGGGCTAGTTCTCTCATGAAGCAAGGCATTTGCATCAGTCGCAGAGATTACAGGGGTAGCATGCTTGTGCTGTGTGTTTACACTTACAGCATGCAGTCAGAGTAGGAGGAGAAGTGGGAGGAGAGTGAGGTGAACAGGCCATCATTGGGGAAAAGCAGCTTGTTGTGCTGGGTGAGGAGTCTGACAATAAGTGAGGCGGGAGGAGGAAAGAGAGCAGCAGTGTTTTATTTGACTTGCACAGCAGGAGGGAGGAGGTGGCACTGCTGTCCTAACTGAGGAGGAATGGAGTGGCTGAGAGTGAGCAGTTTGTTTGTCACATACTCGCAGCCAGCCAGTGTGCTTTTGTGTTGAGCTGCAGCATGTCATGTGAGAACATTAAATGAAGCAGAGTAAATTGTCGGGTGCTGTGCGATTGTTCCAAATTGAGGTGTGGGGGCCCATCCTCACAAGTCTGCCTCGGGCAGCAAAAAGTCTAGAACCGGCCCTGACGCTGGAGCCTGAAGGCTCAAGCCTAGTGTGCCTAGCACTAAATCCGGGCCTGGAAATATGCCTTTTAATATTTTCTTTATTTGTATGGTTTTGGGTAGCAGATATTAAAGAAACACTGAAGCCAGTTTAAAAACAGCTTCTTACCTTTTATTTATGCGATGCATGTTTGCCCCTGTTAAAACGCCGCTATCCAGTGGCAGAACGAGGGGTCTTTACCCCTCAAATCCCCCCTGCAAAATCCACAACTTTCTTGGTCGTGGACTTTGCTGCTGGAGGAGGCAGAGCTTTCAGCTGCAGCTCTGCCTCCATGTGTGTCAATTAGCCGCGGATCTCCACCTCTCCCCCCGCCTCTCTCAGTGAAGGAAGACAGAGAGGGGCAGGAAGAGGCGGAGATATGCGCTGATAGACGTGTGTAGAGGCAGAGCGGCAGCTGAAAGCTCTGCCTCTCACGGAAGCACTCCCCGCAGTGTTCCCCAGGGGATTTGGGGGGTAAAGACCCCTCGTTCTGCCGCGGGATAGCAGCGTTTTAATAGGGGCAAACATACCTCACATAAATAAAAGGTAAAAAGCCATTTTTAAACTGGCTTCAGTGTCTCTTTAAGTGGCATAACTAAGGAGCTTGGGGCCCCAGTGCAAGTTTTATATGGAGCCCCAAGCACTCTATTAATATGGAGCCCCAAAACTTATCAGCTGCAGTATCAGAGAGGTGTAATCAGAATAAGCAAACAGTTGAGGATAACCACTATCCAATGCACATATAGAGGTGTTCATTACCAGCATATCACTAACGCAAACCTAATATGATGGATGAAGGAGGACCCCTCCGGTCCAGGGGCCCCTGTGCGGTCGGAACCTCTGCATCCCCTATTGCTACTGCGGCTATTCACTACATCCGATTCAAAGCCTCATTTCAGAGAATGGAAATGCGGATCACCACTTTAGGGTAATTATGGTACCCGACTAACGAACACAAAATCATCACTATAAAACTAAAAATCAAACCGCCTCATACAAATGGTAATCCGAAAAGTGCAACTGAATTTTTAAAACAGGTGAACGATGAAGAGGAGCTCTGAAATGAGTTAAAGATAATAATTACTGTATAAATAAGCCACATAATAAAATAATTGATATTAAAAATAGCACAGATTTTTTTTTTCTTTTAATGTAAAAGATTATGTTGATTAAAGACCTTCAAGTCCGGTTCTGAAACATTTTAGAGGCTGCACAGCTGTATAAAGACGGATCTTCCTGGTACATTACTGGCTTATAAAACATCATTGCCAGCTTGGCCATTACTCAAGCTATCCATCACTTTAATCATGTAGGGCTACGGCTATTACTAATGTTATGAGCAGGTATTGCTGTAGATCACTGCTAATCATGGCTTTAGAGAATTGATTCCATCATGTACAGCTCATGTTCAGCTAGGTTAAACCTCATAGACGTACAGGGCTGGATTTACCATAAGGCCCTGTAGGCACACGCCTACAGGCGCTCACCCCTCTCCCTGAGTGCCTCCCTCCCTGTCTCCATCCCTATACAGAGTCCCAGCAGAGCCGGATTAAGGCTAAATGGGGCCCTAAGCAAAGTAACTGATTTGGGCCCCCATCATGTCGTAATAGAATCAGAAGATGCCGCTGCACAGCAACATGCCGCACACACCGGGGCAGCCAAGCTACTGATTGCTATGGGCAACAGCCAGCTTTCCTCTGTGGGTGCACAATGCAGGGAATAGCAGCGGCAAAATGCAGAGTGAGAGATGAATGGCTGGGACATTTGCACTCAGGGACTGGGGCACCCCTGTGAAGAGGGCACCAGATATCACAGCAGCTGCACTTTCCCCCTGCATCTCCAGCCTGGCAATAGCAGAAAGCTCTGGACACCACCAAACCGGAAGCCGTTCCCCAGACAGAATTACATAACCACCTCCACCACCGAACAACCGATTTCCTCCCAAACTAGACAGCCACCATGCAGCCTCCATCCCAGTGAATACGATAGTCCAGCAGAGAAGGCAGCCGCAGCGGGGGAGAAGGACAGCACCAGATGACTCACATTCACCTATTGCGATTCAAGCAATAGAGGTCCCGTCATCCGGAGCCCATCTGTCTCCTCTAGAGTGCTGCCGCTCTGTTACTACTACAATTACTACTTCCTGTCTGATCTGAGAATCAGGAAGTTCAGAGCGAGCGGCTGCACTGTAGAAGAGACAGATGGGTTTCAGATGACGGGATCTCTATCGCTTGGATCATAGATAGGTGAGTGAGCATTTGCCATCTGTTGCTATCATTCTTGCTGCAGCTGTGGTTCTCTGTAGGAAGGAAGGGAGGAGTGGGCAGCGGCAGAGCGCACAGTAGCAGGAGGGGGACCTAGGAGGAGAGCCTGGCTCTGAAGACAATCAGCAGCGCACGGCATAATTTGACAAGACAAGACAAATAACATTTATATCGCGCTTTTCTCCTGGCAGACTCAAAGCGCCAGAGCTGCAGCCACTAGGACGCGCCCTATAGGCAGTAGCAGTGTTAGAGAGACTTGCCTAAGGTCTCCTACTAAATAGGTGCTGGCTTACTGAACAGGCAGAGCCGAGATTCGAACCCTGGTCTCCTGTGTCAGAGGCAGAGCCCTTAAAGGGACTACGAGCAGTGCCTGTGGGCATACCTTTAAGCATACCCACAACTAATTAATTACATCCTCACACCTACCAGCATGATGTTTGTAATTATATCCCCCTGGGTTCCTTATATTTCATTGCATTGTGCTGAATCGAGCTGCCGACTTTGGAGAAAAGTCATCCTGTGGCCGCGATTTTAATCACGAAAATAGCAAAAACTAAAAGGCATAAGGCAACCGTTTATATATCATTGGAAAGAGGAGAAAGAGAGCTTTAAAATGATATGCATCTTTTCATAGTTACTGCAGTGCTCAGAGTCCCTTTAACCATTATACCATTCAGCCACCGCTGACAGGATGGCAAGGGCTGGTTTAGGTGCTGATGGGGCCTCTTTGACTCTGAATGGGGCCCCAAGCAACTGCTTTTGTTGCCTGGTTGGTAATCCAGCCCTGAGTCCCAGGGTGTGTGTAAATGAGAGATTACTTAGCCGACTCTTAGCATTCCACTGATGAGATTTACCTTCAACTTGAGACACCTCAAGTTATCTAATACTTTGAGTCACCTCTAGCTACTTAATACTGGGGTACCTCTGGCTACTGGCTAACTAATACTAAGGGGCACCTGTAGCTATCTATGACAGGTACGGGAGAAGTGACAGGTGGCCCAGCCAGCACACTTGTGATGCGGTGCAGTTCAATTGGGGTTTGTTGGGTTATGGAGGGTGAAGTCTAAGGTGCCAGGATATCTGTGCCTATAGGCTCCTGTGATGTATATCCGGGACTGTAGACGTATGATGGTTCTTGAGTAGGGTCCGCAGGGGAGGGAGCTGACTTGGGCAAGAATCTATCATATGTACAGCGGGCCCCAACTCCCTCAATCGAACTTGGCTTGGCTGTCGGTATTTTTCTTCCCCTCTCCCCACCTCCATCATGCGGTGCTCCGTTGGTCCTCCTCTCTTCTCCATAGCAACAGAAGATGTTGCTAGCCCAGGCATGGGCAAACTCGGCCCTCCAGCTGTTACGGAACTACAAGTCCCACAATGCATTTGCCTTTATGAGTCAATGCTGTGGCTGTCAGACTCCTGCAATGCATTGTGGGATTTGTAGTTCCTTAACAGCTGGAGGGCCAAGTTTGCCCATGCCTGTGCTAGCCTGTAGGCAAGCAAAGCATCTGTACAGAGCTCATCATGAGCCGGCCCCTCCAGTCTACACCTATCAGTCCCTGTACCTCTAAAGGTATGTACACACATGAGATAACCGTTGGCTGACAACATCCATTTCAGCTGACAATCGTTCTGTGTGTACTGCGGCCGTTGATCGATCCTGCTCAGCCACGACCTATCGCACTGCTATTTTCAACAGAAGCTGCTCTGTCCTGCGCCGCTTGTTGTCCCACTGTCCCCTCCATGGCAACAGACACATTGCTAGTCTCAAGGCTAGGGATTTGTCTGTGCAACATAGTTTCTGAATTGTTTGCAAATCTGAATTGTTTCTGAATCATTACCTGATCCCCGATGGGCGACCATTATTATAGCTTTAGCCAGGAAGCATTCATCCCACGTATGTACCCAACCAACAGTATTCTGGATTACTAGCTTTCCACATCTCATTGTAGTTAATTAGTGTTCATAAACACAAATACACCCAAATATGCATGCAAGCACACACAGATACACACACACACACGGTCGGATTTATACTTTTTATGTCCATGCTGCCACCCAATGCCCTGGCCTTTATGGCCTTTCCAGAATCCAGCACTACACACACACAAACATTATTATTAATAGAGTCAATTTATGATATATGACTACTACTTGATACACGCGGTGCAGTACATTCAAAGTCCTGCAAAATTCACAGGATGCACCAGGGCAAGTCTGCAGCGGCGTACAGCCGACGCTCGCTCCCGTTCGCCCGCGCATGCCCACCGTCGTTACTGGCGCTTAGAGGGAAGGTTAATAAATGGGACCGCAATTCCCATTCCCAATCATTCAATGAACACCGGCGTCTACAAGACGCCGGCATTCATTGTATCTTCCTGTTGTTACACTGCCACGCATTACTTCCGATTCATGTGCTTACGTAGGTGGTGAGTCGGAAATAATGACTGAGGACATCTTGTGGCCAAATGGTATATTACACCAAAATTCATTTTTATTTAATGAAAATCCTCACACTGACTTTTATAATTAACTATTTTCCTCCCACACCCTCCCATAGTACCCAAACTTTTTTTTATATAGGGGGAAATACATGTACATAAAAAAAATATATAAGTAGTTAGTTACCTTAGGGACTGAACTTTTTAAAAATGTATGTCAAAGCGGTATATTACTATTAATTTTTAATTTATGGGCCTGTAATTAGTGATGGACACAAAGCTGAAAAATTGCACCTGTATTTCCAAATAAAATATTGGCGTCAAACATCGTACTAGTGACATTTTTTAAACGTTGTAATAACCGGGACAAAAGGGCAAATAAAATGTGTGGCTTTTATTCACAGTAGAACGTTTTATTTTAACACTATAATGGCCAAAAACTGAAAAATAATGCATTTTTTTCAATTTTTTTCTTATTGCTTATGTTAAAATGCAGTTAGGATAAAATAATTCTTGACATGCTGTACCTCCCAAAGAAAGCCTAATTGGTGGCAAGAAAAACAAGATATAGATCATTATGCTGTGATTAGTAGTGATTAAGTTACTGGCAAAAGAAAGGGAGGAGCGCTGACAGGTGAAAATTGCTCTGGAACACAAGGGAAAAAAACCCTTAGTCATCAAGTGGTTAAAGTGGATCCGAGATAAACGTTTACTCATTGCATAATTGTGTTCTTGTCATATAGTTTATAGGGCATTCCTCAAGCCAAATACTTTTTTTGTTTTGTTTTAATACTCTAATACCCTATAAACTAAACAAGCCTCGCCCACAGCTCCCTTTGTGCCTTGGCACTGTAGCAAGGGCTTATGGGAGCTCAGTCTGGGCTGGAGGAAGAGGAGGTTACTAGTTATTGATTTCAGAGGCAGAGGGGAGGAGGAGAGGGGACTGAATTTACACACAAGAAAGCTGATAGCATCTCCAGCCCTTAGCCTGTGACAATGTGACAAATAGAACATGGCCGCTGTCATTGTATCACAGGAATAAATAATCATAAACTTTTGAAGCTGTTTGCAGCTAGATATGCTGTGTAAATTATTTAAACTTTAGATAAGATATATAGACAAGTTATAAAGGAAAGGACTGGATCCACCTTTTTTATACTATATATTTTTTATATCTTTTTTCATATATTTTTTGGAAGGGTCACCAGCAGGCTCACAATCAGTGTGTGTGGGGTTTGAATGTGTGGGTGGTTGAAATAGAATGTTTTCAGATATATATCCAGCGCTCTTCTGGTACTTTTATAAGCAACTTTGTTTTCAGCAGGAGAAAGAGGTACTCCCGCAAGATGGAGGTAGCAGCAGGAAGAAATATTTTGGTCTTTTGTTTTTCTTATCCCCCCCGTAGGGGGTATTGTATGGGTGTATTGGTATATTGAGTATAGAACTTTATTTAGCCGCTAGCGCCCCTTGTTTTGTTTACTAGCCACAAGTTACTTGTTATAGTTCGTTTTTCATCTCGGATCCGCTTTAACCTCTTCCGTACCCGAAGGTTCTGGCCCTTTAAGGACCCTTTAAGGACCCTTTAAGGACCAAATCTGTCCTTTCTTTGTTTTGCTGTGTGATTACTGTGATTGGCTTACAGTAAGCATGGGGTCAGGAGCCAATGAAATACAGAAGCTCTGTTGTCAGTCTGACAGCAGAGCGACCGGGTGCAGCAATGGAAACGCAGCATGATCGGCGAAAGCGACGAGACTGCGCGGCGTGGCTGGTTGCAATCTACGCCCTGGCAGGGATAGCAGAACCCAAGCAAGGCATAGATTCCAAACATCAAGGTCCGTAAGCAGTCTAGAAAGTATTAATATTGACCTTGAGCAGTAACTATTATTACATTAAATATTATTGTTTAATATGTTACAAGCGTGACAAGCGCATGCATCAACCATCATTGCATTACTGTGAGATGATCAGCCTGACTCCTCAGCGACTTGACGCCAGCCATCCATCATTGATTCCGCACAATTTCACACCTTTCAGTATATATTAGCTGCTCTCACTTTCATAATAAAATCCGGAGAAAGAGCAGAAACCCAGCTGTATATCCTCTCCCCCGCCAAGTCTATTTTATTATAAGCCGCGCACCACCTTTGATTTATTCACCGGCTCCAGCCCGGGTATTGATTCGATATTAATTTTAGCGTTGCACGTTCCATTGTGTGCAATTATTTGTGGGTTTTCTCCATGCCGCAATGTCCTAGATTTAAAAGATGTGTTAAATTATTCTTTACAGAAGACGAATCAATAGTGCTATTTATGTGCCAAGGATTGCGTTTCTTTTTTTAGGGTATTTACAGCATACCGCTGTTATGCTTTGATAAGAAATAATCCTAGATGACTGTTATAACAATGCAGTTACTTTGTGTGTGCGCTTGTGTGTGTGTGTCCCTTGTGTGTGCTTGTGTGTGTGTCCCTTGTGTGTGCTTGTGTGTGCTTGTGTGTGTGTGTGTCCCTTGTGTATGTGTGTGTCCCTTGTGTGTGCTTGCGTGTGTGTCCCGTGTGTGTGTGTGTGTGTCCCTTGCGTGTATGCTTGTGTGTGTCCCGTGTGTGTGTGTGTGTCCCTTGTGTGTGCGCTTGTGTGTGTGTGTGTCCCTTGTGTGTGTGCGCGTGTGTGTGTGTGTGTGTGTGTGTGTGTCTCTTGTGTGTGCGCTTGTGTGTGTGTGTGTGTCCCGTGTGTGTGCGTGTGTGTGTGTGTGTGTGTGTCTTGCGTGTATGCTTGTGTGTGTCCCGTGTGTGTGTGTGTCTGTGTGTGTGTCCCTTGTGTGTGTGCTTGTATGTGCGCTTGTGTGTGTGTGTCCCTTGTGTGTGCGCTTGTGTGTGTGTGTGTGTGTGTGTGTGTGTGTCCCTTGTGTGTGCTTGTGTGTGTGTGTCCCTTGTGTGTGCTTGTGTGTGTGTCCCTTGTGTGGGCTTGTGTGTGTCCCTTGTGTCACTAAAACAGCACTGACCCATGAAGGCATGGACTCCACAAGACTCCAAGAAGGTGTCATGTGGTATCTTGCACAAAGACATTAGTAGCAGGTTCTTAAAGCGAGATTGTAAGCCATAAAATCACATTCTATTTAACCACTGCTCTGCGTTTATTATGTAGTCTACATACAGTCTGCTTGCAAGCATGCCAATATAATCATAAATGTGTCTGCTGTAATGAATCTTATCTCAGACAGCCTGGCTCTATTCTGGTAAATTGCCCGGGAGAGGGAAGCTTGGTATCTCCCCTCCCACATTACTGCTCCTCACTGATCGGCTGAGGGCAGTTCAGTGTGGCACGAGGCTGAGAAAGGAAATACACCTCACCCCTCTACAGAAGCTGCTGAAATACTATGCTGTGCTCACGTGTTTACAAAGCAAGCTAGATAAGACAGTCCAGAAAAAAAGAGTAAGGGAGGAAATGAAATCAGGATCTTCAGTCAGAGGCAGTAACGATGGAAAATGCCTGGAACGGGCATATGTTATGTAAGTAGAGCATGTATTTATCTACTAATATATGTGTTTTTTTTCCTGGGGTAGTATGGCTGACCCTACTGCTTTAAAGCAAACCTAAACTGAAAAAAGTGCAAAACCTGAATTGACTCATGCAAAATTATGTTTTGCCAGTCAGGTTCCATCTACCTAGTTATTTGTTTATTTGTATCACTTCAGGTTTACTTTAGAGGACACCTGAAGTGAGAGGGATGTGGAGGCTGCCATATTTATTTAATTTTAATCAATACCAGTTGCCTGGCTGTCCTACTGATCTCTCTGGCTGCAGTAGTGTTTGAATCACACACCTGAAACATCCATGCCATAAATCAAGTCAACCTTCAAACATCTGATCTGCATGCTAGGTCAGGGTCTATGGCTAAAAGTATTACAGCCAGAGGATCAGCAGGATAGCCAGGTAATATGGCAGCCTCCATATAGTCCTTTCATTTAAGGTGTCCTTTAAATGACAGTTCAGTTCAGGCCTGCTAGGCTGTTCCTCTGTGCAATGCTATCTGAGCTATTCCGTAGCCATCTTTCCAAAATACAGCAATATTCAGTGAGCTAATAGGATTAGCCAGATGTTGAGGACATTGGTGCATTTTATAAGCTGTTACATGACACATGGTGAGTCACACTATGTCACAATGTTAGATGATGAATGATGCAGTACTTCGTTAGAGTGAAGGCTCATAGCTTGCTCCACAATGATAGGAACATACCTGTGAGATCATCTGTAGGCCAAGAGACCAGATCACATGCCTGAGTGGATGGATGGATGGATGGCCATAATGTTAGATGCTAAATGATGCAGTACTGCAGGAGAGTGAAGGCTCATAGCTTGCTGCACAGAGATAGGGACATACCTGTTAGATCATCTGTAGGCCAGGAGCCCAGATCACATGCCTGGGTGGGTGGATGGATGGATGGATAGGCAGAGAGATGGATGGATGGCCACAATGTTAGATGATGAATGATGCAGTACTGCAGGAGAGTGAAGGCTCATAGCTTGCTGCACAGAGATAGGGACATACCTGTTAGATCATCTGTAGGCCAGGAGCCCAGATCACATGCCTGGCAGGTGTATTCATCAAACACAATCTCATTCTCCTTACAGGGGGTGCAGGTCCAACAACAGCTCACCTCTCCTTTCCGGATCACCTGATTACCAGGAGGAAACACAACCATTTATCAGTATTATAAAAACTGGCAGAGACAGCGGATGAATGGATGGATATATATATATATATATACATATATATATATATATGGACATGCAAATAGATGAGATAGATAGATAGATAGATAGATAGGGTGGCTACTAACAATACAATTTGGCAGATTATCGTTTCCGAATGATTCTTCTTATGAACGATTGGAAATGATCATTTGGACCACTAATGGACCAAAATCTAGCCAATCCGATTAATGAAATTGATCTGATTTTTGGATTGATCCCTACAATCTGGTTGTATTGGTTAGGAGGTTTTGTCTATTAGTGGTCCCAAACAATAATTTCCCATCGTTCATATAGCAAGAATCCTTCAGAAACTATTGTTTGGCAAATTGTACCGTAAGTAGCAACCGATAGATAGATAGATAGATAGATAGATAGATAGATAGATAGATAGAACTAGATAGATATGAATAGATGGCCCATGTTGGTAGCGGCAATAGGTTGCCCATGTGGTAGCGGCGGCGATAGATAGATTGATAGACAGACAAACAGATAGAAAGATAGATAGTAGATAGATAGATAGATAGATAGGAAGATAGACAGAGAGATAGTTGGTTAGTTGGATGGGTAGAAAGACAGATGGACAGACAGCCGGCTCAGGGCCCTGGGGCAATTGCCCAGGTTGTCCATATGGTAGTGGTGGCCCTGGATGGGTAGATAGATAGATATATAGATAGATGGATAGTTGGTTGGATGGATGGATGGAATAGATACATAGAAGGGCTGCATAATTGCCTGAGCTATAATTATCTGATTTTACATCTCAGAGTTACTCAGCAAGGCTGATCTCACCTTAATCTGTCCTTTGGCGCAGGGCTCGCTGCAGACTGATCTAATTACGGTGTTCTTATTAGACCAAATTTCATCATCGTCCATCTTCAGCTCCCCATTGTCCCAGCTTCCAACGTTTATGTAATCAAAGTAATCTTTACCCATCTTCTTAAAATTCATGATCTCATACCTAAAATAATATTTGAATTAAAGATGCATTGTGAGCAGACATCAGCATTCACTGTTCCCGAAATGCATAATTTCCCAATCTCCTTACAGGACAAGAGGAACCTTCCCCTACATGCCCAGCATTCTAATGTCACTCACTGGGGACAACAGATTATGGATGCTCTATGGCGACAGCATTCCTGCTTCCCCTACGATGATAGCCAATAGCAGACCATACGTGTCAAACTCTGGCCCGCGGGCCAAATCCGGCACACAGAACGATCAAATTTGGCCCTCAAGTGGTTTCCTCACTTTGTATTATGTTTGGCCCACGCTAGACCACCAGGGAAGCTAAATTGGAGATAATAATAATAATTCCTTTTTTTGTATAGCGCCTTTCTCCTGTCGGACTCAAAGCGCTTGCGAGGCAGCCACTAGGGCGCACTCAGTAGGCAGTAGCAGTGTTAAGGAGTCTCGCCAAAGAACTCCTTACTGAATAGGTGCTGGCTTACTGAATAGGAGTTAAGATGAGATTTGAATACAGGTCTCCTCCTCCTTAACCATTACACTATCCAGCCACCACTGCGATGAAGCCCTAGATCACCAGGAAAACTATATTGGAGGTGAAGTCCTAGATCACCAGGAAAGCCATATAAGGGAGGGAAGGGAAAGCACCAGACACCAGGGAAATGTACAGGGAGGGGGAGTCACTAGATACTAGGGACCCATTTAGGGGTGTGAGGAGGGGCACTGGACACCAGGGAAATATTTAGTGGTGGGAGGGGAACCAATAACTGATAGGGAACTGTATAGGGGAGGGAGGGGGGGTCACTAGACACCAGGGAACTGTATAAGGGAAGGAGAAGGCCATTAGACACCAGGGACTTGTATAGGGGAAGGAGAGATTACCACTAAACACCAGGGAACTGTATAGAGGAGGGAGGATCACTAGACACCAGGGAATTGTATAGGGGAGAGACAACTACTAGACCCCAGGGAACTGTATATGCGAGGGAGATTGCCAGTAGATATTGAGGATGGCCCGCGACTTGGTCCCAGAATTCAATTTCGGCCCTCTTTGTATTTGAGTTTGACACCCGTGGAATAGATCATTTGAATGGGGTGCTTTTGTAAAGAATGATGCAATCTTTTTTGTCCAATCTGTAATATGATGGACTGCCTAAAGTATCCATTCAATACTGTGTATCCACTCAGTTTACCCCTCTACTACGTAGATTTGGTAAGACTGGACAAAAAAGATTGGATCATTAGTCGCTATACCATTAGACTAATTTCAGTTATGGTTCAGTACAATTCACCTGCAGCAGGGGAGCCCGGGGCAGGACGATTGCACAGCACCATTGCTCCATGCATATTACCCTGTGGCTGAGTGCACTGATAGGATATTATGTATATCGCCGCTCCCTGGCTCAGTGACGCACTCCCTGCTGACGCACTCCTTGCTGGACAGGAAGTATGTCACTGGTTTACTGTCGCTCTGCACATGCACATCGTGCCACTATGCAATTATGGCAACAAGATGCATGCTGGGCGAATAATATTAGCAGAGGCTTTGTACAGCTCCCACAAGTTTCTGTTTATCAATTGCTTTGCAATGTAAGAAATTGGCTTTGTTTTCAATCTACCTTTATTGAACAGGCTGAATATGTAAAGCACACCCAAAGTAAAATGTGACATGATGAGATAAACATAGGTACCTATAGTACTGGAGTAAGAAATTGTCTGAAGTCCCTTTCTATTTTTAGTACAGGAAGTGTTAAAAAAGAGTTGTTGTCTAGGCAAATGAACTTGTCAAACAGCTTGTAAAATTCATTCCAGTTTCTGAAAAGTAAATAGAAGCCAAAAGAGTTATATCTGAGTGAGAGATAGCTTGTGATAAGGATTTAGAGCTGGAAAGTTCAAAGCATCAATACTTCAGCTCAGCAATGCAGATTTGTCACAGGCAGCTGCTGTTTAGAATTCAGTTTTAAAATGAAGTCAATAAACTGAAAATAAAAGTCTGGGACTCCAATTTATGTTTTATTTACCTTTTGTAAAAGACAATTCCCCATCTCATAAGTTTATTTTCACTTCAGGTTTGCTTTAACAAAGATGGTGCCCTTAAATTCCATATCGACAACAAGCCAACTATAAATTCAGGTATAGAATTTGTCTGTGGTGAGATATTCCCCAAAAATTTAACACATTAACAACATTTTGATGAAGCTACTAAATCTGGGTGCACTTAATAACAGAGGGAGTCCAAATTCCCTGATTTGACCCTGGGCCCCCATGCAGCTAAATAGGCTGTCCCTCTTGGTTAAGCTACTCTGTTGCTGTGAAAAAGCGATGAAACATCTTAAAGATCAGAGACTGGTGTTCAGATGAGGCCACATTATTTCTTCTACACATAGATCATGACCCGGAATAGACAGAGCAGACAGCTGTTTCAGGGAAGCAGCTGTTTTAGGCAGACAGCTGTTTCAGGCTGCTTTGACCTACATCAGTTCGAGATATGGTTAAGATACAGCTCACATAATTGTAATCAAAAATGGGCTACAGTACCTTCCCGGCGAGTCCCCATTTTCATCAAACTTGATGACGTCATTGGCCACACCTGTGAAGTTAACTCTCATGAGACAGTCCAGAAGCTTCTGCCCATCTATGGGTTTCATGGCATCGCAAAGTCCAGCATACCCCGGACACAGAGCCGTCTGCATGTGGTGGAGGCCATAGGCCATGGCGTAGATTGCATTGATGACGAAGCCCATCTTGGAGTCTTGAGCGTACTGATAGGACAAGGAGAGTCGAGCTGAATGGGAGAATAGCAGCAGTCAATAATGCAGTATATACAGGGAGCAGACAACATGATAGAAATAAAGAGGTTTAAACCCAAAATAAAGCAAAGCGTTGCGAACATCCTGTAAAGACAGAATCGCAAAGAAACAGAAGGTAAAAGTTGCATCATGCGCTATGCAGTCTCCCTTTCCCATCTGGAATCCCTTTGATAATAAGCCCCTGTTCAGAATCAGAATCACCTTTATTCGCCAAGTGCGGCAGGGACCGCACCCGGAATTCTTTGTGGACACACGGCAATTTGCATACAACATCGTCATGGTACAGATACTAGCTACATAGACACAACAGCAATTTGACAGACAGTACAGCAGATGGCATATATCGGTAGTGCAGAAATAGCAACCTCAACTTCAACATGGTACATAGAATGATTAGGGGATGACAGTTGGGAGAGTACATGAATTAAGTAGGACAACCGCTTGGGGAAAGAAGGTGTTTTTATGTCTGGTGGTTTTGGTGAGAATGGTCCTATAACGGCGGCCTAATGGGAGGGGGTCAAAGAAGCAACTGCCCGGGTGAGAGGGGTCTTGAGTGATCCTGATTGCCCTGGACCTCATTCTAGATGAATGAAGGATGTCCAGGGGTGGCAGGGGTGACCCTATAATCCTCTCAGCAGCGCTGATTACCCTCTGTAGTTTCTGCTTGTCCCTTGCGTTGGCCCCGGAGTACCAGACAATGATGGAGGAGCAAAGGACAGACTCAATGGTGGCAGAGTAGAAGCTGATCATTAGCTCCTGCGACATTCCGAACTTCCTCAGCTGCCTGAGAAAGAACAGCCTCTGCTGGGCTTTCTTTTGAGTTACAGAGGTGTTCATTTCCCACTTCAGGTTGTCCGTGATGGTGGTACCAAGGAACCGAGCGCTGTGTACCCTGGAGACCTCGGTACCATCAATGGAGACAGTTCACACTTATTAGAATGGTGAGCATCTTGCAGCTGAATGGCAGCGCTTGTCATATCACACATCATAAAACTTCTTGTTTTTACTGACGGCTAACTTGGTACAATACTCTACTGCTACTATCATCATTTATTACATGGTGATGTCACGCGACAGCACAAACCTGACTTGTCGTGTCTCAGCACAGCCACACCTAGGTGTGACTTCATAGAGGGGCCCCTTTCCAATGCCGTACCGAGCGCTAGCGAGCAGGGCCAGATTTGTATTCTTTACCGCCCAAGGCCACGGTCACCAGCCGCAGTAGCCAGATGACCCCTCCCCCCTTACTGTCCAGTATAAGTAGCCAGATGACTCCCTTAATCCCTCCTTTTCCCACTCCCCCCATCCCTGATAGGTTTTGGAATCAATACAATGACAACAGTGCCCAAATGTATGCACCTGCCTAATTTTATTTAAACGATTATTGCGCACTTTCTGTAAATCCAATAAACTTCATTTCACTTCTCAAATATCACTGTGTGTGTCTCCTATATCAGAGGTCCCCAACCTGGGGGCCGCGGCCCCCTGGTGGTCCGTGGGCAAATTTCTGTGGGGCCGCGGCGGATCTGGCATTTCTCCCTCTCCCCCCCACGGCCGCCGCTCCTGTTAGCTTATGAGCGGGCGGCCGCTTCCTCCCTTATATTCCCCAATCCTGTAGCGGCTAGCCCCTCTCCTCTTTGCAGCATTTATTACAGCAGCGCTTTCTGTGCGGCTGCTGTAAGGAGAGAAGGAGGCGGGGCAGCGGTTCCCATGGTAACGGCGATCGCCGCTACAGGAAGCCGCTGCCCTGCTTCCTTCTCTTCCTTACAGCCACCGCGCGGGAAGCGCTGCTGTATTACGAGATGCTGCAACCGAGGACAGGAGCGCCTGGGGGAATATAAGGAAGAAAGCGACCGCCCGCTCATAAGGTAACAGGAGCAGCGGCCGTGGGGGGGGGGGGGGGGGAGTGTTGGGGGTAAGGGCACCTCTCCTACCTACACTGGGGCAGTTTTACTGGGGTAACTACTGGCTACACTGGGCTAACTTTAATAGCTATACTGGGGTAACTATACTTGCTATACTGGGCTAACTGTACTAGCTACACTAGGCTAACTGTACTAGCTATACTGGGCTAACTGTACTTGCTATTCTGGGCTAACTGTACTTGCTATACTGTGGTAACTGTACTAGCTATACTGTGGTAACTGTACTTGCTATACTGTGGTAACTGTACTTGCTATACTGTGGTAACTGTACTAGCTATACTGTGGTAACTGTACTAGCTATACTGTGGTAACTGTACTTGCTATACTGGGCTAACTGTACTTGCTATACTGTGGTAACTGTACTTGCTATACTGGGCTAACTGTACTTGCTATACTGAGGTAACTGACTTGCTATACATGGGGTAACTGTACTTGCTATACTGGGGTAACTGTACTTGCTATACTGTGGTAACTGTACTAGCTATACTGGGCTAACTGTACTTGCTATACTGAGGTAACTGTACTTGCTATACATGGGGTAACTGTACTTGCTATACTGGGGTAACTGTACTTGCTATACCGTGGTAACTGTACTAGCTATACTGGGCTAACTGTACTAGCTATACTGTGGTAACTGTACTTGCTATACTGGGCTAACTGTACTTGCTATACTGAGGTAACTGTACTTGCTATACTGGGCTAACTGTACTTGCTATACTGAGGTAACTGTACTAGCTATACTGTGGTAACTGTACTTGCTATACTGGGCTAACTGTACTTGCTATACTGAGGTAACTGTACTTGCTATACTGGGCTAACTGTACTTGCTATACTGAGGTAACTGTACTAGCTATACTGTGGTAACTGTACTTGCTATACTGGGCTAACTGTACTTGCTATACTGTGGTAACTGTACTAGCTATACTGTGGTAACTGTACTTGCTATACTGGGCTAACTGTACTTGCTATACTGAGGTAACTGTACTAGCTATACTGTGGTAACTGTACTTGCTATACTGGGCTAACTGTACTTGCTATACTGAGGTAACTGTACTTGCTATACATGGGGTAACTGTACTTGCTATACTGGGCTAACTGTACTTGCTATACTGAGGTAACTGGACTTGCTATACATGGGGTAACTGTACTTGCTATACTGGGCTAACTGTACTTGCTATACAGAGGTAACTGTACTAGCTATACTGTGGTAACTGTACTTGCTATACTGGGCTAACTGTACTTGCTATACTGTGGTAACTGTACTTGCTATACTGTGGTAACTGTACTAGCTATACTGGGCTAACTGTACTTGCTATACTGAGGTAACTGTACTTGCTATACATGGGGCTACGTCACGTCACTTCGTGACGTCAGCCGCTAGAGGGAGAAGTCTCCGATGGAACGCACGGAAGCAGGTATGTATCTGCCCGCCGCTCGCTGCCCACCACAGCCCCACAGACACTTACGAGCTGGAGGGGAGCGCAGAGGGGAGAGCCCCGAGGTGAGGGAGAGGGGGGAACTACCCCTCTCCCCGCCGACTGTGGGCAAGGCTTTCCCCCCATGCTGCCACCCCTCCAGCACCCACAAAACGGCCGCAAGCGGGCCCGGGGGGGGGGGGGGGGGGGGGCCCGCTCAGAAAATCTGCAGGGGGGCCCGGTGGGGCCTAGTTACGCCCCTGGCGGCGTGGGAGCGATCCATGAGGATGGGGCTGGAGGAAGCCTCAGGTATGTATAAATCTATTATTTTATTCGTCTCTGAGTCTCTTTAGTATAAACCTGAAGCTAATTAATGGACCACTGTCGCGAAAATCATAGTCAAGTTTAAAATATTTATAATCATATACCATACGAAGTACGTTTCTTCCAGAGTAAAATGAGCCATAAATAACTTTTCTCCTATGTTGCTGTCACTTACAATAAGTAGTAGAAATCTGACAGAACCGACAGGTTTTAAACAAGCCCATCTCCTCATGGGGGTTCCCAGGGTTTTCTTTATTTTTAAAAGCACTTAGTGAATGGCAGTTGCTCCGTCCAACTGCCAAAAAAGTGTACAGCGAGCAGGGAGGTTGGTCAGCATCTTTGTATAAATCTTTTTCAGGAAGTGTCTTTATAAAAAACTAGCTGATTGCCCGGCGTTGCCCGGGTATGTATTTGGCTGGTGTTTGCTCAGCCCATTTTTTCTAACCCTAACACACAATTACTCAATGACCAAGTTTGTGAGCTTTGCGGTCTTTGGTATCAATAATTTGCATTAAAATTAAAAAATCTGATTGGCTGTTTGTGGCTTCACCTCCTCTCCAGCATTTAAACCCCAGTCACCCAATGATCAACTGTAGCAGGTTTGAAGCATCTGCTATTAGCAGTGTAAAAATGGCAGCAATTTAAATATTCCCCTTGAAAATCAACAGGTGAATTTTGATTGGCTATTATAGGCTTCACCCACTTCCCTGAATATTAATCTCAGTCACCCAGTGACCACCTGGGTTCAAATCTCGGCTCTGCCTGTTCAGTAAGACAGCACCTATTTCAGTAAGGAGTTTCTTGGGCAAGTCTTCTTAACACTGCTACTGCCTACTGAGTGTGCTCTAGTGGCTGCCTCGCAAGCGCTTTGAGTCCGACAGGAGAAAGGCGCTATACAAATACTGCAATTATTATTATCTGGGCAAAGTTTGAGAACCCTGCCATTAACAGTGTAAGAATGGCTGCAGTTTATATTTTCCCAGTGAAATTTGGTTTTGGTTCCGCCCGCTTTTTGTAACCTGGACACACAGTCACTCAATGACCAATTTTGTGAGCTTTGGGGTCCTTGGCATTGATAATTTGTACTTTCCCATGAAATGAAACAATTCTGATTGACTGTTTGTGGCTCTGTCCCCTTTTCTGAATTTGAACCCCAGTGACCCAATGACCAACTGTACCAGGTTTGAGGCTTGTGCCATTAACAGTGCAAGAATGGTAGCAATTTTAATATTCTCCTTGAAAAGCGAAATGTGATTTTTGATTGGCATTTTAGGCTCCACCCACTTTTCTGGATATTAATCCCAGTCACCCAGTAACCAGCTGTGCATAGTTTGAGAACCCTGCCATTAACAGTGAAGAAAGGCTGCAGTTTACAATTTCCCAGAAAAATCTGTTTTTGACTCCACCCAGTTTTTGTAACCTTGACACACAGTCACTCAGTGATCAAGTTTGTGAGCTTTTGGGTTCCTGGCATCAAAATTCTGCTAATGGAAGCAGTTCATGCAGCAAAAAAATCTGATTGGCTGTGTTTGGCTCCGCCCCTTTACTGAATTTGAACCCCAGACACTTAACAACTGACTGTAGCAGGTTTGAGGCCTGTGCCATTAACAGTGTAAGAATGGTAGCAATGTAAATATTCCCCTTGAAAATCAATAGGTCAATTTTGATTGGCTGTTGTAGGCTCCACCCACATTTCTGAATATTCATCCCAGTCACCCAGTGGCCAATTGTGTAAAGTTTGGGAACCCTGCCATGTTAAAAATTTTGTTGTTGGCACCGGCCACTTTTTCTAACCTTGACATACAGTCACTCAGTTATCAAATTTATCAGCTTTGGGGTCCTTGGTATCAATACTTTGTATATTCCCATTGAAAAATAAACAAATCTGGCTGTTTGTGGCTCCGCCCCCTTTCCGAATTTGAACCCTAATCACCCAATGACTGGCTGTATCAGGTTTGAGGCATTTGCTATTAACAGTATAAGAATGGTAGCAGCTTAAATATTCCCTTTGAAAATCAAAAGGTGAATTTTTATTGGCTTTTGTAAGCTCCACCCTCCTTCCAAAATCTTAATCTCATTCACCCAGTGACCAACTGTGCAAAGTTTGAGAGCCCTGCCATTAACAGTGTAAGAATGGCTGCAGTTTATATTTTCCAGTGAAATTTGTTTTTAGCTCCGCCCACTTTTTGTAACCTTGACACACAGTCACCCAGTGACCAAGTTTGTGAGCTTTCAGGTTCCTGGCATCGAAAATGTGTGAATGGAAGCAGTTTATCCACCAAGGAAATCTGATTGGCTGTAGGTGGCCCCGCCCCTTTAGTGAATTTGGACCCCAGTCACCCAATGACCAACTGTAGCAAGTTTGAAGCCTCTGCCATTAACAGTGTAAGAATGGCAGCAGTTTAAATATTCCCCTTGAAAATCAATAGGTAAATTTTGATTGGCTGTTGTAGGCTCCACCCACTTTCTTAAATCTTAATCGCATTCACCCAGTGACCAAGTGTGCCAAGTGTGAGAACTCTGCGATTAACAGTCTAAGAATGGTTGCAGTTTACATTTTCCCATTTAAAATGAATGGCTGAAATTTGATTGGCTGTTTTATGCTCCTCCCACTTTTCCTGGATTCGTAACCTCTGTCACCAAGTGACCAACTGTGCCAAGTGCGGGGACTCTGGCTTGATTACTGTGAGAATGTCAGTCTTTTACATTTTTCCATTGACTTGAATGGGTGAAATCTGATTTGCTGTTTGTAGCTCCGCCCATGTGTGCAGGGAAGACGCGAGACCCCCAGAACCTATCATCCCAGGTAGTAAGGGATCTGTATACGAAGTTTCGTTCAAATCGGTCAAGCCGTTTTCGAGTGATCGCGGCACATACATACACACACACACACATCCGATTTTATATATATAGATAAAGGCCACGCTGAGAATCCCCTATGGAGAGATGGACTAGCCCAAAACCTGTCAGTAATGTTAGATTTCTACTACTTACTGTAAGTGACAGCAACATAGGAAAAAGTAATCTATGGCTTATTTTACTCAGGAAGAAACGTACTTCTTATTTCTATGTGTTTACATATTTTAAAAATTTTAAGATTTTCGTGACAGTGGTCCTTTACAAACAAACAAAAGGTTAGATACTTACCTAAGAAGAGGCAAACAAACAAAAGGTTAGATACTTACCTAAGAAGAGGCAAACAAACAAAAGGTTAGATACTTACCTAAGAAGAGGCAAACAAACAAAAAGTTAGATACTTACCTAAGAAGAGGCACGCTTCTGAATCACATAGAGCCTTCCCCGGTCTCTCTCCATCCCCTTGTTCCACTGCTGTCCCTCTGTGAATTTGACCAGCTTATTCGAATACGTCTTGGGGACACCTTGTGCAAGCTTCAGAACTAGTACTTGCATATCTGAGTAGTTCCAAAGACGAGCAGATCCGTACTGACATGGCCGTTCTTTACCAAAGACATTCCAGTCAGCTGCCTGGAGCGCCATTAGCTGTGGGGGACGCCACTACAGTGCTTGCTGACAAAGATCAGTATGACCACTATCAGCAGAATGGCACCAGCTTCCTGCATCCTTCTGCTCAGATGTAGTGTTGGGCGAACACCTAGATGTTCGGGTTCGCGAACGTTCGCCGAACATCGCCGCGATGTTCGGGTGTTCGCGCCGAACTCCGAACATAATGGAAGTCAATGGGGACCCGAACTTTCGTGCTTTGTAAAGCTTCCTTACATGCTACATACCCCAAATTTGCAGGGTATGTGCACCTTGGGAGTGGGTACAAGAGGAAAAAAAATATTTGAAAAAGAGCTTATAGTTTTTGAGAAAATTGATTGTAAAGTTTCAAAGGAAAAACTGTCTTTTAAATGTGGAAAATGTCATGTTTCTTTGCACAGGTAACATGCTTTTTGTCGCCATGCAGTCATAAATGTAATACAGAGAAGAGGTTCCAGGAAAAGGGACCGGCAACGCTAACCCAGCACAAGCAGCAGAACACGTGATGGAACAGGAGGAGGCGCAGGAGGAGAAGGCCACGCTTTTTGAGACACAACATCCCAGGCCTTGCATGAGGACAAATAGCGTGCGGATATAGCAATGCTTTTTTCCGCCATGCAGTCATAAATGTAATAAAGATGAGAGGTTCAATAAACAGGGACCGGAAACGCTAACCCAGCAGCAGCAGCAGCAGCACACGTGATGGAACAGGAGGAGGCGCAGGAGGAGAAGGCCACGCTTTTTGAGACACAGCATCCCAGGCCTTGCATGAGGACAAATAGCGTGCAGATATAGCAATGCTTTTTGCCGCCATGCAGTCATAAATGTAATAAAGATGAGAGGTTCAATAAACAGGGACCGGCAACGCTAACCCAGCAGCATATAGTGTGCTATATAGTGTGGCTGAGCGAGCAGTGTACTACTGTTCCCAACAGACACAGAGTGGCAGTAAACACAATGCTATATAGTGTGGCTGAGTGAGGTACACAGAGTTGCAGTAAACACAATGCTATATAGTGTGGCTGAGCGAGCAGTGTACTACTGTTCCCAGCAGGCACAGAGTGGCAGTAAACACAATGCTATTTAGTGTGGCTGAGCGAGGTACACAGAGTGGCAGTAAACACAATGCTATATAGTGTGGCTGAGCGAGCAGGGTACTACTGTTCCCAGCAGACACAGAGTGGCAGTAAACACAATGCTATATAGTGTGGCTGAGCGAGGTACACAGAGTGGCAGTAAACACAATGCTATATAGTGTGGCTGAGCGAGCGGTGTACTACTGTTCCCAGCAGCGACACACGACTGGGGGAACCCTGGCTAGCGTGGCTGGAGCGCGAACTACCCTGCCTGCCTACCCAAAGCTAAACCCACAGACAAATGGCGGAGATATGACGTGGTTCGGGTATTTATTTACCCGAACCACGTGACAGTTCGGCCAATCAGAGCGCGTTCGGGTCCGAACCACGTGACCCGTTCGGCCAATCACAGCGCTAGCCGAACGTTCGGGGAACGTTCGGCCCTGCCCTCTTAGTTCGGCCATGTGGCCGAACGGTTTGGCCGAACACCATCAGGTGTTCGGCCGAACTCGAACATCACCCGAACAGGGTGATGTTCTGCAGAACCCGAACAGTGGCGAACACTGTTCGCCCAACACTACTCAGATGCTGGGCTTGTGCTAAGGATGCAACTGTTTTCCAAAGTACTTAGGCCTCAATTCATCAAGAGTTATTGAATCAATTACCGGCAGCTCGGTAAAATACCGAACTCGATAAGTTAATTTCAGGATTCATCAAAGTTATCTACAGCTGTTAGCGAGCATTTGGAATGTTGCTTTTACCCACAATGCCCTTTTACCCACAATTCCATGGGAATCTTATGGCCTTGTGTTAAATTACCGCTGTAAAATGGAAATAACGACACGTTACCGAATGGTTACCGCATTGTTATCGATATTTTATCGAAGTCACACTGAATGCGGAAAAACCTTGATGAATACAACTAGAAATCGATAAATTTCGAATTCGGTAATTTAACGAACTGGAAAAAGTTATCTCAAAGACAATGATGATTTGAGGCCTTAGTTTCAGGTTTGCTTTAAAGGATACCAGAGCTATATTATATATAAAAAAATGCCCCATTCTCCTCTGTCCCCCTCTTTTATCTGGCAAATGCCCCCTGCAGCTGCTTCATGTTCGGCTGGGTCGGGCAGTCAGGCATTAGTGCACGGGCCTTGGCCCGGCTGCGCACGTCGCCAAATGCTCTGTGCATTCACATCATGTAGTTGTGACATCATGCACACTAATGCCCAACTCAGCCAACCAGGAAGTAGCTGATGAGGAAGGAGAAGAACGCGGTGGGGGGGGGGGGGGGGGGGGGGGGGGAGTGGTGGGCATGAGGGTTGCTTCATATACGTGCCTTCTCCACCTGTTTTTGCTATATGTTTCGGCTCTGGTATCCTTTAAGCAGCTATATAAACTGTAGTCCAATGAGTAGGTTGAAGGAGTGCCCACGTAGGAAATTCACACAAATGCGCCAAAACCTGTGCCCTGGTACTGTTACTGCTGCCAGGGCCGGAGTTACCATAAGGCACTGTAGGCACATGCCTACAGGCGCCTGATGATGGAAAGGCGGCTCAGTACCCTCCCCTAGTACCTCCCTCCTTCCCTATGCAGAGGTTAATGAAAGGTTACTAATCCAGCTCTGGCATTCCACTGACAAGATCTCCCTTCAGTAGGGGTCACCTCTAACTACTTAATACTGAGGGTACCTCTGGCTACCTAGTGCTAAGGGGCACCTGTAGCTACCTATGATGAGCAAGGGAAGAAAGGGAAAGTGACATCTGGACCAGCCAGCACACTTGCTGTGCAGTTCGGTGGGGGGTTGCAGGTTCATGGAGGGTGAAGTCTAGGGTGCCAGGACATCTGTGCCTATAGGCTCTTGTGATGTAAATCCGGGCCTGACCGCTGCTCATGTCATTGCCTGCTTAATAAATGTAATTGCGCTTTAAATACAAAACAGTGGTGCCGACCTTTTTTGGTTTGTTGCTATATAAACTATAGTTCTCTCTCTCAGCACTTATCAGGCAACAGCTAGAGAATCTACCAATGACATTCTATACCCGGCTATTTTATTCCAGGCTGACCATATTGAAAGTCATACAGCCATTCCTATAGCTGAAGATGCTTTTGAAGCTACAGCGCAGGTAATGTGGCGCTGTCCATGACCTTGTATTTCTGTAGCACATAACCCTGTGCAGCAATCTTTTAAACTGTGCACAATGGCTTTTGAAAAGACACTGCAGCAGGGCAGCTGTGAGTCTACAGCACATTATTACATAGTTTAGTGAGGAGGCGAGAGCTACATCTGTATTCAGCTGCGAACGGTCGGTGCGGTTTACGAGATGCTTTGATTTATCCGTTACGCGAAGGATTTTCTCAGCTGGAAGCAAATTACTACCTGAAATTGTTTTCATCCTGAGAATTTGTGTGTTCCGGAAAACAGAGAAAAGAGGTTTCCAGGATTCTGAATCTTGGACTTCATGAAGGAGGCTCCGCACAGCACTGGTGTGCTAAAGCAGAGCCGTTTCTAGGGTGAGGCGAGCCAGGCAACTAACGGGACCTGCTGAAAGCTTAGGAGGCGGTGTTCTTCTCTTTGCTCCTCCCCTCTGAAGTTCCCTATCAGTGACAGAGGTGGAGGTGGTGGATTTATCAAAACTGATGCAAGGAGCCAGGAGCGTTGCTAGCCCCAAAGATCAGTGACACGTGCCCCGGATCTATTCTGGGGGCCCCCGGATCTATTCTGGGGGGCCCGGATGTCCCCCAGGCAGCTGTGTTGCCTCAATGGCGGGCATGCTGGGAGCTGTGGTGCATCAATCAAGGGAACGCAACTCGATAATTTTGGCCCAATCACAGAATGCTAGAGTATTGGACCAATCAGAGAATTTAGAATTTAGCAGCGATAATCGGAATACCACAGAGATTTTAGGCCGATCACATGACTCAGGAATACTCGGTAGTATTCGAGTCTTGTGATTGGTCCGAAAGTACTGCGGCAATCCGATTTTTGCGGAAAAATTCTGCATTCTCTGATTGGTCCAATGCTTCCGAGCTCTGTGATTGGGCCCAAATCACAGAGTTGCAGTGAGGGCTTGTTCACACTATGAGTGTTTGCGTATTTTTGTAAGCGCTGGCGATTTTAGAAATCGCCCTAAAAGTGCTTGTGCAATAATTCCCTATGAGAGGGACCACATATGAGCGGTTCAACTCCGCTCACCAAAGCGCTGCCTGTACTATTTACTGATCGCTTTGGCTCAATGGAAGGTATAGGGAAATCGCTAACCGCTAAGCGCTTGAAAAAGTGCTCTGTATAGCAATTTCCCCAGCGCTTTTAAGAATAAACACATGGGCCTTGATTCACTAACCGGCACTAAGCCGGTTAGCGTGCCTTATCACTTAGTGGGCACAAACTACAGCGCTAACCTAATCTGAGGTTAGTGTGCCTTATCTGAGGTTAGTGTGCCTTATCTGAAGGTAGTGTGTCTTATCTGAAGGTAGTGTGCCTTATCTGAAGGTAGTGTGTCTTATCTGAGTTAGTGTGCCTTATCTGAGGTTAGTGTGCCTTATCTGAAGGTAGTGTGTCTTATTTGAGTTAGTGTGCCTTATCTGAAGTTAGTGTGCCTTATCTGAGGTTAGTGTACCTTATCTGAGGTTAGTGTGCCTTATACAATACAATAATACAATACAATAACATTTGTAAAGCCTTATCTGAAGGTAGTGTGCCTTATCTGAGTTAGTGTGCCTTATCTGAGGTTAGTGTGCCTTATCTGAAGGTAGTGTGTCATATCTGAGGTTAGTGTGCCTTATCTGAGGTTAGTGTGCCATATCTGAGGTTAGTGTGACTTATCTGAGGTTAGTGTGCCTTATCTGAGTTAGTGTGCCTTATCTGAGGTTAGTGTGCCTTATCTGAAGGTAGTGTGCCTTATCTGAGTTAGTGTGCCTTATCTGTGTGCCATATCTGAGGTTAGTGTGACTTATCTGAGGTTAGTGTGCCTTATCTGAGTTAGTGTGCCTTATCTGAGGTTAGTGTGTCTTATCTGAGGTTAGTGTGCCTTATCTATGTTAGTGTGCCTTATCTGAGGTTAGTGTGCCTTATCTGAGGTTAGTGTGCCTTATCTGAGGTTAGTGTGTCTTATCTGAGTTAGTGTGCCTTACCTGATGTTAGTGTGCCTTATCTGAGGTTAGTGTGCCTTATCTGAGGTTAGTGTGTCTTATCTGAGTTAGTGTGCCTTATCTGAGGTTAGTGTGTCTTATCTGAGTTAGTGTGCCTTATCTGAGGTTAGTGTGTCTTATCTGAGTTAGTGTGCCTTATCTGAGGTTAGTGTGCCTTATCTGAGGTTAGTGTGCCTTATCTGAGGTTAGTGTGCCTTATCTGAAGGTAGTGTGTCTTATCTGAGGTTAGTGTGCCTTATCTGAGGTTAGTGTGCCATATCTGAGGTTAGTGTGACTTATCTGAGGTTAGTGTGCCTTATCTGAAGGTAGTGTGCCTTATCTGAGTTAGTGTGCCTTATCTGTGTGCCATATCTGAGGTTAGTGTGACTTATCTGAGGTTAGTGTGCCTTATCTGAGTTAGTGTGCCTTATCTGAGGTTAGTGTGTCTTATCTGAGGTTAGTGTGCCTTATCTATGTTAGTGTGCCTTATCTGAGGTTAGTGTGCCTTATCTGAGGTTAGTGTGCCTTATCTGAGGTTAGTGTGTCTTATCTGAGTTAGTGTGCCTTACCTGATGTTAGTGTGCCTTATCTGAGGTTAGTGTGCCTTATCTGAGGTTAGTGTGTCTTATCTGAGTTAGTGTGCCTTATCTGAGGTTAGTGTGTCTTATCTGAGTTAGTGTGCCTTATCTGAGGTTAGTGTGTCTTATCTGAGTTAGTGTGCCTTATCTGAGGTTAGTGTGCCTTATCTGAGTTAGTGTGCCTTATCTGAGTTAGTGTGCCTTATCTGAGGTTAGTGTGCCTTATCTGAGGTTAGTGTGCCTTATCTGAGTTAGTGTGCCTTATCTGAAGTTAGTGTGCCTTATCTGAGGTTAGTGTGCCTTATCTGAGTTAGTGTGCCTTATCTGAGGTTAGTGTGCCTTATCTGAGGTTAGTGTGCCTTATCTGAGGTTAGTGTGCCCTATCTGAGTTAGTGTGCCCTATCTGAGGTTAGTGTGCCTTATCTGAACTTAGTGCCCCTTAAGTAGCTTTGTGCACACTAAAAGATGCAAAGCTGCATCGCGCACTGCACTGTGCACAGTGCGCACAGCGTAATGCGTCGATCTTTCCGCGCAGTGCGACGATAACGTCGCACCCACTATACTGTATATGATGCGACCATAAGGTCGCATAGGATGCGACGATAACGGTGCACTGACCTTAAGGTCTCATCATGTACAGTATAGCGGGTGTGATGTTATCGTGCAGTGCGCGATGTAGCTTTGTGCATTTTTTAGTGTGCACAAAGCTACTTAAGGGGCACTAAGTTCAGATAAGGCACACTAACCTCAGATAAGGCACATTAACCTCAGATAAGGCACACTAACTCAGATATGGCACACTAACCTCAGATAAGGCTTAGCGCCGGTTAGTGAATCAAGCCCATCATATTTATTCTTTTCCCTGGGTCAAAGAGTTAACTTCCTGACGTCAGGAAGTGAAAATCTCAATCTCTCATCAAAAGCGCTTAGAAAAGCGCTTACACAAAATTGCTCAACGCTCAGAAAACGCCAGGAATGGCTTGAAAAAAATTGTGCACAAAAGTGCTCAGCGCTTGCGATTCCGTTTGTGATTTAAAATGTGAACAAGGCCTAAATCAGATTTCGTCGGAAATCCGATTTCCGATGGCAGGTGCAGAAATTTTAATTTTGCAGACTCCAAATGAGCCTCCCTACTGGTTTAATAAATCTGCTCGGGTGTTCCTTCACCAACGAAGATTTGCAGTAGAATGCAGCCCATCTGCCAAGATCATAGAGCTGGCTATCAGCCAATGAATTGTTTTATTGTACAATGTGTGGACGAAGCAGACGCTTGTCTGATTTTTTTACTCCGGAGAAAATCGTGCAAGTGGAACATGGTCAAACGTGAACAATATCTGACCTTTGACTTTAATGACCAGTGCAGCGGTACGCGTTTTGCTGTACTTAATGCGTAAAGTGCGTATGCTTCCAACAAACCACCTGCTTTAATTAAAATCAGGGGCTTTGCTAGGATCCTAAGTGATCCAGGACACTTTTGGGCAATCCAGCCATAAAATGGGAGTGGCCATGCACCAGAATGCGGGTGTGGTCATGGGTGGAGTCAAAGATGCATGAACTTAAAGAGTAACTCCAGTGAAAATAATGTAATAAAAAAAGTGCTTCATTTTTACAATAATTAGTCAGTGTTTGCCCGCTGTAAAATATTTCCTCTCCCTGATTTACATTTTGACAATTTTACTGCTGGCAGGTGATGTCAGTAAAAGGAGATGCTGCTTGCTTTTTGGCAGTTGGAAACGGCTGCAAACAGCTATTTCCCACAATGCAATGAGGTTCACAATCAGGAAACTGTGAGGACTAT
Organism: Hyperolius riggenbachi; assembly: GCF_040937935.1. Lineage (NCBI taxonomy): Eukaryota > Metazoa > Chordata > Amphibia > Anura > Hyperoliidae > Hyperolius > Hyperolius riggenbachi. The sequence goes on from NC_090647.1 coordinate 50,640,635, forward strand.
GGTCCTGACATCACACTGTGGGATGGGTTTCACCACAGTATTAGCCATGCAGACCTCCTGATGATCCGTTTCAGAAAAGGAAAATATTTCTCATGGGAAAGGGGGTATCAGCTACTGATTGGGATAAAGTTCAATTCTTGGTTACAGTTTCTCTTTAACAGCAGTCTAAAGGCTCATACACACATCAGACTATAGTCTTTGGAAAATGAAAGATCACAGACCAATCTTACCACCCTTCATGTAGTATGAGACCCATACTCTACACAGTCTTTTCTATGGAGCTGAACTCCACATCAGAAAAAAAGCTTTGCAAGATGCTGCACACACAGATGCTGTACAGACACAAAAGATCAGTATCTGCAAAAGATCTGTTCCTGCCAAAAATCCATTCCTGTAAATTGCAATGATAGTCTATGAGATCTGCAGATCATCATACACACATGATTTAACTGACATTCATCTGCAGATCAGACAGTCATCTGCAGATCTGAAAATCCATCCTGGTGGATCTGATCTGCAGATGAATGTCAGTTAAATCATGTGTGTATGATGATCTGCAGATCTCATAGACTATCATTGCAATTTGCAGGAACGGATCTTTGGCAGGAACAGATCTTTTGCAGATACTGATCTTTTGTGTCTGTACAGCATCTGTGTGTGCAGCATCTTGCAAAGATTTTTTTCTGATGTAGAGTTCAGCTCCATAGAAAAGACTGTGTAGAGTATGGCTCTCATACTACATGAAGGGTGGTAAGATTGGTCTGTGATCTTTCATTTTCAAAAGACTATAGTCTGATGTGTGTATGTGGCCTTAGTAAGCCTGCCTAGCAAAATGTTGGATAATGTCGCACTGTGAAAAAGGCCCAAAAGGACATAAAAGCAATCCCAGGCTGTTAAATCCTTTACATCAGTTTTAGGGGTATTTAGGGGTATAGATCCAAGTTATTATAAATGCACTAGCCGTCCCGCGTCGTAGCATACGCCGCATCTTCTATCTATCTAATAGAGTACGTGCCTCAACCTTGAAGCAAGAAGAATAAAGGTGGGTACACACATCAGATAAAAGTCTTTGGAAAAATGAAAGATCACAGACCAATTTTACCCCCTTCCATGTAGTATCAGAGCCACACCTACACAGTCTATTCTATTGAGCTGCACTCCCCATTAGATAGAAATCTTTGCAAGATGCTGCACACAAAGATGCTATACACATTCAAAAGATCAGTATCTGCAAAAGATCCGTTCCTGCAAAAGATCAGTACCTACAAAATACATTCATAGTCTATATTTCCATGCGGATTATTGTGGACATTTTTCCGCATAAGGGCATAAGCATCCGCATACAATGAATTTCCGATGCTGGTCGAAAACGCAAATATTTCTGAAGATTTTCGTGAAAATTCGCCAAAAAACAAACAGGATTTTCGATGCGAAAATGACTTAGGCGAAAATTCACAAGCAACACTGCTACATGCTACATTAGCACTATCCAGGAGCGCCACAGGGAGGATTCCCAATGCCCCCTTTTTATACAACCGGAGGGACCGCGGGGTCCCAGGTTCTCTCACTGCCTGGGAACCACAGCGGCACCCCGGAGGGGGAGGCTAGGTGCCGCAGGCGACCCCCCCCCTAAGCGTGGCCAGCGCCGGGGAGAGCCATCTGTGCCCACCTCCCAATATTAAAAACAGGCACTTACCTTAACGTCCATTGCGTTCTGCTACATGCGCATGAATTTTCTCATGGAAAGCATTTTTTGCAGTTTGTATCCTTTGGAGGCAGGTGGTGAATGGCTTGCTCCGGCGGTGTGAGCCCTGGAGTTAGTTGTCTGTGCTTGTCCTCCCCCCCCCCCACCCCGGAGTGTTGTATGTGAGCCAGCCCTGAGCTCTAAAGCTCGGGGTGACCCATGCTTCTCTCCTTTCTCATGTGGTGCCCCCAAGTTAATGCGCATGTAGCAGAACGCAATGGACGTTAAGGTAAGTGCCTGTTTTTAATATTGGGAGGTGGGTGTGGACAGCTCTCCCCGACGCTGGCCACGCTTGGGGGGGGGGGGGTCGCCTGCGCCTCCCCCTCCGGGGTGTCACTGTGGTTCCCAAGCAGTGAGAGAGCCTGGGACCCTGTGGTCCCCCCGGTTGTATAAAAAGAGGGCATTGGGAATCCTCCCCGTGGCGCTCCTGGATAGTGCTAATGTAGCATGTAGCAGTGTTGCTTGCAAATTTTCGCCTCGAAAATCCTGTTTTCGTTTTTTGGCGAATTTTCATGAAAATCTTCAGAAATATTTGCGTTTTCGACCAGCATCAAAAATTCATTGTATGCGGATGCTTATGCCCTTATGCGGAAAAATGTCCACAATAATCCGCATGGAAATTCAATCTATGCGGACGTTTATACGGAAAAATGCCCGCAATAATGCGCAAGAAACTTCTCTGAATGCGGGCGCTAATGCCCTTATGTGGAAAATGTCCGCAATCATACGCAAGTAATGCGAAAATGACTGGCCTTAGGCGAAAATTAACGTGAAAAAATTAGATGGAAAATTTGCCTGTCAAAACGAAATTAGGCTAAAATTCGGTAAAAAAATTTATCGAAACAAATTTTTGCATTTTCGCTCATCACTGGCATGTAGCAGGGCGACCGCTTTGCGGTATTGGTTTTTTGACCCTGCATAGTTTGGCATGCAAAAGCAAATGCATATTTGCATGAGCATTGCCTCATGAATAGCCAATTAGGCCAGATTTGCAAATCCAGACTTGCTAGGGTAGGCCTCTTTTCCACGGACAGTTGATAGGCAGTAAAATGCCTCTCAAACTCTTACAACTGCTCACTACTGCCTGGTAACTGCTTGCTGCTGCCTGGTAACTGCTTGCTGCTGCCTGGTAACTGCTTGCTGCTGCCTGGTAACTGCTTGCTGCTGCCTGGTAACTGCTTGCTGTTGCCTGGTAACTGCTTGCTGTTGCCTGGTAACTGCTTGCTGCTGCCTGGTAACTGCTTACTGCTGCCTGGTAACTGCTTACTGCTGCCTGGTAACTGCTTGCTGAGCACACAGCTCAACAGTCCGTGGAAAAGAAGCCTAAAACTTGGTGTTTGAGCACGCATACATTTTCTCATGCAAAGTACTTCTTCTTCTTGCTCGAAGGTTGAGGCACTAGTCTATTATATATATAGATTGTTGCGATTGGTCCCCTTTTGAGGGATGGCGCCTTACATCCCATTCTGTGAATAAATTCCATCACTTTTATACCCCAAATCACTTTCAAGCGATTTCCAGTTGGTTAAGCTGCTTTAGTTAATGTAAAAGGAAAGCCAGTGACAGGCAAGCTTCTGGGGCAATGTATCAATGTACACCTAGATTTTACCGAGTGCCAGAGGTAATTGGTTGTCAACCGGGAGAAAGAAAGAAAACCCTGGCAGTTAGATGGCTCCCGAGAACCAAATTTGACAGGCTTGATAAGGAGATAATTAGATGTTCTCGGCAGGAGAACAGCAATCAAATTAGACATTATTAAAATAACCCCTTATGAATATAATGCAGCTCTCCTTCTCACAATGGTTAAAGTCAATAAACGATGATATAATGCAGAGTTGGCTCTCTTACTGGAAGGAGGTTAGCCACATACAAGGGTCTCGGTTAACCTACCGCTCATTAGCTGACTTGAGACAGGATCTATAAAAAGCAACCATTCACCTTTCCGACTCTATAAAATAGTAACAGTGAAGTCTTGCATTTTGTTTTAATGTAGATATTTAACATGGCCTTTTAAGCTTTTTATTATCTTAATTCCCTATAACCTGCTGAATTGTATAACTTTATTTGGCTGTGATGTTGCCGGGGTGAGGTGCTGAATAACAATTAGACTGTTGGCGTGCTCGGCAGGACAGCGGCAATCAACGGCGCCCATGTTAATATTTACCGATATTAACCTGGGTGTCAAACTTCCGCGGCGCTTTCGGCGCCCACATTTTCTGATTCCGTGGTAATACCCCCAACCCACCAATTGAACATTTATTTTAATAAATGAGGTGAAAAAAAGGCCACCAAGTCCTGCTCCGGTTTTCCTTGCTGTAGAGTTATGCCAGGGGCAACGGCTGCAGCGATTGCTGGCAAATAGCAGGCATTGCTGCCATGGTCCATATTCTTTAAGAAACTAATTTTGGGGTTGATTCACAAAATCACAGTAATACTGAGGGTCCAAGGGCATAACTAGAAATCACTGGGCTCCCCTGCAAAACTTTGGATGGGGGCCCCCTTCCCCCACCCCGGCCTCCGTCGCATGAAGCGCAGAAGAGGTGAGTCCACGTTCCCTGCCCACTGCTGCCATTGCTGGAGGGGAGAGCACTGAAGGGGGAGCCTGAGGTGAGGGAGGGGGGAGTCGGGCTCCCCTTACTGCCACTGTGTGTGCCCTATGCTCCCCCTTCCTGTTCTGTGCCCCCTCCTGCCCCTAAAAACGGCCCTGGAGGGCCCCAGATCTGTTGGCCCCCCCCTCAGGCTTCTCCCCCTAAGGGCCTGTACCTCTTCGCAACAGAGTGAAGTGGTGACCCGGCATCAGTGGAGGGGGGCAGGGCCAGAACCAGTACACGCACTGAAGCTCTGTCCCCCTTGCCCGCATGCCAGTGTAATTTTATTTCACTATTTATTGCGTGGTGCTGGAGGAGATCAAAGTTTCAGACTTTGACTCACACTTCAATCAACAGGATGCCATGTCGGACTAGATCCAGCAACGGCGACCCTAATGATAATATTTACATTACAAGACGCAGCAGGGGGGCAGCGGCGATCAGAGTTTGGGACATAGTCTATGACTTTGATCTAAAGAGGATTGGAAAGGGTTAAGGTGCCCACTCATATCAAGCCTCATCTACACGCATAGATGAGGCTCCGATGTTACTTATCAATCGAGCCGCTAATGCGGCTCGATTGATAAGATCCGACAGGTCAGATCTTGCTACCGCCGATTCCTTGCTCCTTCCCCGCGAGGGGACAATGACAGGAAATCGAGCGGAAGATAAGCGGCGCGGCGCGGGGACGAGCGGGTATCGAATCCGGCGCGGGGACGTGGCTGGTACGCGCGGGGATGCGGAAGAGGCGATCCGGCGGCTAATCGAGCCGCCGGATCGGAGCCTCATCTACACGTGTAGATGAGGCTTTACACAGAAGTGGTAAGATTGTACAATCCAGATTGTATCATTAATGGGCACCCTAAAAGCTTTAAGTCACTGTTTTCCTTACAGCATGAATGTTTCATATGTCTTTGCTGTAGGATAACGAACTTTTAAAAGGGCATATTTCCGTAGGAAACTGAAATTTGGTAAACAGTAAATGAACAATTTGTGCGCCGCCATTGGCACTAATGTTAATTTGCAGCAATTGGCCACCAAGCAGAAATTGGGGCACCTGGTAAAATGTATCGTTAATATTGCCATTTATCGTTATTATGGTTTATTGTTACTATTATAGTTTATGTGGCGGACATGGGTGTGACTAAGTTTAGGCATCACAAAGAAGGTTCGCGGCCGGGGGGTTGTGGTTAAGGTTACACATCAGGAAGAGGGTTTTCTCCAGGGGGGTGTGGATAAGGTTAGGCATCAAGAAGGGTGTTTGCGCCGGTAAGGGGCAGTTAATATTAGGTAGGCATCAGGAAGTGTGAGAGTAGGGCGAGGTTTATGTGCACTGAAATGGTGGCTGCATAGTGTAATGGTTAAGGGCTCTGCCTCTGACACAGGAGACCAGGGTTCAAATCTCGGCTCTGTCTGTTCTGTAAGCCAGCACTTATTCAGTAGGAGACCTTAGGCAAGTCTACCTAACGCTGCTACTGCCTATAGAACGTGCCCTAGTGGCTGCAGCTCTGGCGCTTTGAGTCCGCCAGGAGAAAAGCGTGATATACATGTTCTGTGTTTGTTTGAAATATCAGTGATTTTTACCAATATTTTACTACTAAAAATACATCTGTAAAATAGTAGAATATGTAAATGTTACCGCTATTCTACTATTGGCTTTATCCTGGCACCAGTGGCGTAGCTAGAGATCATGGGGCCCCATAGCTAAAATGGGGTCCTCAGATGTAGGCAGTCTAAAGCAATGCCACCTGCCCCTACCCTATGCATATGAGTTAGTTGGGCAATTTACATTCTCATGCAATCACCACTACTCATAGTTCATGGTAGACAAAGTCAGAGGGTGGAGAAACTCAAGAAAGTTAATGGTGAATATATTAAAGGGGAACTTCAGCCTAAACAAACAGTGTAATTAAGTTACATTAGTTATGCTAATTAAAATAGATAGGCAATATTATCTCTTACCCACCCTATTTTAAAAGAACAGGCAAACGTTTGTGATTTCATGGGGGCAGCCATCTTTTTGGTTGAAAGAAGGTGACAGGGAGCATGAGACACAGTGTTGTTTCCTGATCACCCCGCTGCACACACTAGGCCTCAAATTCAAAATTAAAAAAAAAATTGCACCAAAACAGCAGAAGGAGAACAACAACATCAGAAATCCCATCATGCTTTGCACAGTATCAGGGGAAAATGTCCAGGCAGTTTTCTTCTGTGCAGCTAAAAATGAGGCTTTGGAAAGAAAAACAAAGTTCTGATGCTGTGAAACTGTTAAAGAAACACCAAGTCTTTTCAGTGCTGCTGAGTAGATTTTGAGTCTGGAGGTTCACTTTAAGTACCACCTGGGCCCTCTATGCTCCAGGGCAGGGCAGTTTCTAGGCTAAAATGCACCCAGGGCGAGGGTGTAAAAATTGCCCTCCCGCGGAGCCAGGTATAGGTGCCCGCAGTATAGGTTAGCGAGGTCTAGTTGCACTCAGTATAGGTCCCCCCAGTATAGGTAGCCAGGAATAGGTACCCCAGTATAGGTAGCCAGCTATAGGTCCCCCCAGTATAGGTATCCAGACATAGGTGCCCCAGTATAGTTGTCCCCAGTATAGGTTAGCCAGGTAGGTGCCTCCAGTATAACTAGCCAGTATAGTTGCCCACAGTATAAGTTAGATAGGTAGGTGCCCCCAGTACAGGTTAGCTAGGTGGGTGCTTCTAATATAGGTAGCCAGAATAGTTGCCCCCAGCATAAGTTAGATAGGTAGGTGCCCCCAGTATAGGTTAGTTAGGTAGGTGACTCCAATATAGGTAGCCAGTATAGTTGCCACCAGTATTGGCTGGCTAGGTAGTTGCCCCCAATACAGGTTAGATAAGTAGGTGCCCCCAGTATAGATTAGATTGGTAGCTGCCCCCCAGTATAGGTTAGATTGGTAGCTGCCCCCCAGTATAGGTTAGATTGGTAGCTTCCCCCCCAGTATAGGTTAGATTGGTAGCTTCCCCCCAGTTTAGGTTAGATTAGGTAGGTGCCCCCCAGTATAGGTTAGATAGGTAGCTGCCCCCCAGTATAGGTTAGATTAGGTAGCTGCCCCCAGTATAGGTTAGATAGGTAGCTGCCCCCCAGTATAGGTTAGATAGGTAGCTGCCCCCCAGTATAGGTTAGGTAGGTAGGTGCCTCCCCATTATAGGTTAGATTAGGTAGGTGCCCCCCAGTATAGGTTAGATAGGTAGCTGCCCCGCAGTATAGGTTACATTAGGTAACTGCCCCCCAGTATAGGTTAGATAGGTAGCTGCCCCCCAGTATAGGTTAGGTAGGTAGGTAGGTTCCCCCTAGTATAGGTTACATTAGGTAGGTGCCCCCAGTATAGGTTAGATTAGGTAGGTGCCCCCCAGTATAGGTTAGATTAGGTAGCTGCCCCCCAGTATAGGTTAGATTAGGTAGCTGCCCCCCAGTATAGGTTAGATAGGTAGCTCAGCTGCCCCCCAGTATAGGTTAGGTAGGTGCTCCCCCATAATGGAGGGGGGAGCCGCAGCCGCGGGGAGGGCAGCCCGACCTCTCCCTCCCTTCCTATCCCCGGGCCGCGCTCCGTGCTCCCCGCTCGGACTGCAGAGTTAGCGCAGGGAAGCGCTCACTGTAAATAGTAACTCACCTCCCTGGTTCCAATCGCCGATCACTCACTCACCAGCAGTCTCATCCTGCTCTGCATAGATACTGATACACACGTTGCTTCCTGTTTAACAGGAAGCCGTGCGTGTATCAGCGTCTCTGCAGGAGACCGGCGGCGAGTGAGTGATCGGCAATTGAAACCAGGGAGGTGAGGTGAGGTTTCTCTGCGCTAACTCTGCAGTCGGGGGGGGGGGGGGGGGGTGGTTTGGGGGAACATGGAGGGCGGCCCGGGGAGAGGAAGGGAGGGAGAGGACGGGCTGCTCTCCCCGCAGCTGCGGCTCCCTCCTCCATTACAGCGCCCCCCTCCCAATAGCGCTCAGGGTGGCCGCACAGCCCTAGAAACGGGCCTGCTCCAGGGCCCCATAGCAGCTGCTATGGTTGCTATGGTTAATGCTACGCCCTAGCCCAGCACCCATATTTCCTGGCACCTTTTATTTCACTACGCATTTCCAGACAGTGCCACTCTTCTTATACATAGCTGCTATAATAATACTAATGGCTGTTTGTGATTTTGCTGCACCTGCACAGGACTTAGATGATGGTCTCTTCACTGAAGCTGGATCTCAGCGGGATCCTCCCTCAGCAGAGGCATCCAGCACACACAGGACTATCAAAGAACATTTTATGGAGTATTACCTCCTCTAATTGCTGTTGCCAAGCAGGAGCTCAAGGAGTTTTTATGTCTGCTACAATTACTGCTCCAGAATCTGGAGGGTTTTACTGTTTTGAATACTTTAGAAGAGTTCAGAGAAGTTGAAAAAGCGACAACTGATCATAAACAAAGGAGAATGCGGCAGTAACGTACAAGAAACATTTGAATGTCAAACTGAGGCTGTTATGAGGAGCGCTGGCAACACCGCCCCCTGCTGATCTGAGCTGTAGAGGCGGTACTGGGAGAGAGTATGGACTCTGCTGTAGTGCTTATATAGAAAGCTTGCAAAGCCAAGTGACTTTATTCTGTCTGACAGAGAGACATAGCACCAGCTCTACTGTGATGACTTGGCTTTGGCTTAAAGCACCACTGTTGCAAAAATGTTAAATTTAAAATATATGTAAACGTATACAGATAGGAAAGTACGTTTCTTCCAGAGTAAAATGAGCCATAAATTACTTTTCTCCTATGTTGCTGTCACTTACAGTATATAGCAGAAACCTGACAGAACCGACAGGTTTTGGACAAGCCCATCTCTCCATGAAGGGGGGGGGGGGGGTTCTCAGGATTTTCTTTATTTTCAAAAGCAATTGGTGAATGACAGTTGCTCCGTCCAACTGCCAAAACAGTGTACAGTGAGCAGGGAGACCGGCCAGCATCTTTATATAAATCTTTTTCAGGGAATGTCTTTATAAAGAATAAAGGCCATGCTGAGAATCAGGTATGGAGAGATGGACTAGCCCAAAACCTGCTGGTAATGTCGGATTTCTACTATTTACTGTGACGGCAGCATAGGAAACAAGTAAATTATGGTTTATTTTACTCAGGAAGAAACTTACTTCTTATTTGTATGTGTTTACATGTATTTTAAATTTTAAGATTTTGGCGACAGTGGACCACGGAAATTGAAATCTATGGCCCGTTTATGGCTGTTTATTCCCACCAGGGCATAGATTTCAATTACCGCGCCACTCAGGCCACCGCTACTGCCAATCTCTACCATTGCTGCAAGCCACTAGCTCTGCCATCGCTATGATAGCAGAGCTCTGCCTCTGTGAGCCGGTCAGGAGTGAATTTTGTTGGCTCCTGACCCTGTGATCACTGTGAGCCAATCTCATTGGCTCACAGTGTGAACAGTGAGTTCAGTGCAGTGAGAACAGTGGGTCCGTGTGGCGAGATGCCTGTAAGCCCCATCCTTAAGAGGCCAGAGACCGCTGGTACACAAGTGGTTGCAAGGAATTATCTCGTTTGAGATAAGTGCACTGCTTTTGACCTCTGGGTAAATTCTTGGACTGCTTTGATGTCTCTCTGCTAGCAGAAGATATAGAATCTGAAAGCAGTAGTCCTCTATTATTGTTTTACACTGCCCCCTAGTGACAAATGGCAATAAATACACATTACAGCACTACCAAACGGTAGAAAGGAAATGTAACAAATAAGAAAAAAAAATGTGCTAAAATAAATTGGCCGGTAGCACTTGAAAGCCTCTTAATAAATTGGCTGCTAAAGGGTTAAAGATCGTCCCACTTGCAAAATAAACCCCACTCCCTCCGCTAATATAGGGGTTCTCTGAGATCAAAAGATTATGTAAAGGGTTACTCCAGGGTGAAAAGGTTAAGAAAGACGAGTCTAAGGGATCCAGAGTCTTTCCTCTTCTTATAGAGAACCTGAGGTGAAGATAAAGTCTACATTTATACTTACCTGGGGCCTCCTTTAGCTCCATGAGGTGAGTGGGCTCCCTCGCTGTCCTCTCCAGCCACTCCGTCGTCTTCTAATCATAATGTGGGCGGCCACGCACTTCTGCTCATGCATGGCCTGGCCGCGTGTGCAACCCGTTGCACCTCTGGTGTCGGGAGCGTTCTGCGCCTGCACAGGAGCGCAATGGGGGCGTGCCTGTGCCGCGCAGGTGCAGAAGCGCACAACTGCCTGCTACTGGCCAAAATACCGGGGCTGATTAGAAGACAACAGAGCAGTGAAAGAGGACAGTAAGGGAGCCCCAGGTAAGTATAAATAAATATAGCCTTTATCTTCATCTCAGCTACCCTTTAAGTGAGTATGTAACTTTTTATTTTAGATGGCTACAGATATCCTATAATGCAAACACGAGCCGGGTCTAAAAGTAAAATCAAATAAAAAAAAACATGCTGCCTGATCCGGTTTGCCGGATCAGGTACTGCTCATTACCTCCTCTCCCCGCCGCTCCTGAAGCAATCCATTACTTTCAATTCTGTGACCTTTGAGGTCAGGAAGCTGGAGAAGCAGCATCAGTGCTCTCCTCTGAGAGCACAGTGCTGATTGACGTGGAGGGGCAGGGAGCAGGCAGCTGAGAGCCTGTTAGAAAGCTCTGAAAGGCTGGGAAGGGGCGTTACTCAGGCGTTCCTATCATGCAGTGGGATGCCCCTTCCCCGTTAGTTTGCTGATGTCGGCAAATTCCGGGTGGGGGGTGATTGGGCCTAGCGGGGCCCAGGTGGCATGGAGAGGGGCGAGCAGTGCACACAGAGGCATGTCCTGCAGATAGGAACATGCCTTTGTGTCCCGTTTTTAGATTTAATAACTCGCATTGGGTACACTTTAAAGGACTACTGTTAGGGGTTAGGAGAAAATGAGCTGAACTTACCTAGTGCTTCAAATGGTCCCCCGCAGACGTCCTGTGCCCGCGCAGCCACTCACCGATGCTCCGGTCCTCGCCTCCGGTTCACTTCTGGAATTTCCGACTTTAAAGTCGGAAAACCACTGCACCTGCATGGCCACGCCCTTTCTCCCACCGATGTCACCAGGAGTGTATTGCGCAGGCACAGTACGGTCTGCGCCTGCGCAGTACGCTCCTGGTGACGTTAGAGGGGGCGAGGACACGGCTGCGCCTGGTACAGTGGTTTTCCGACTTTAAAGTCGGAAATTCCAGAAGTGTACCAGAGGTGGGGACCGGAGCATCGGTGAGTGGCTGTGGGTGCACAGGATGTCTGCAGGGGACCATTTAAAGCACCAGGTAAGTTTAGTTCATTTTCCCCCCTACAGTAGTCCTTTAAGTTTCATTCAGTAAAGTTCCTCTTCGATATACTCTGTAGACATACTAATCCATTGACTGAAAAGCAAAGCCTCCTAATACTCACTGTTGCAGGTCTTGTTGAAGATCTGGTTGTCCTGTGAATATCCCTTCAGCCGGCACTTGAACTTGTTCTGCCAGAACTCCTGGAACCAGGGATTGCGCAGATTGGTTTCTGGCCGGAGCTGCAGGTAATAATCGTCAAACCATTTCACGTCCGGAGACTGCAGCTTGATGGTCATTCCTCCGGCCGCCTCGCGCTGATAACTGTCTGTCACATCGTACCTGTCGGCCCAGCCGTCACTGCAGAGATAAATAACATGATAAATCCCTGTACTCCCCATCCCATGATTGATGTTCTTATCTGCTGAACATTTTTATAATAGCGAGCTTATTAAATCCTGCAGACTCTTCTCTGTAGCCGGAAGCCACAGCGAGGATGAAACAAAAGTCTATAATTCTGTGTTCTTCACCTCGGAAAAGCAAATAAACAATCCACCGAGTGCGTATCTGTGTCTCCTACACAACGTTGCCAAACAATGGAGTATTCATTGAAGGTGGTTTGTTCCTCGGGTTCAAAAAAGCAAGGAGAACCCTGGCCACCTAATCTACTGTAGATTGCAATGTTGTAAGTCATGTCAATTACTAAACTGTTACAAAAGAGTACATGGCCGGAGTTACATAAGGCAATGTAGGCACGTGCCTACAGGCGCCTGATGATGGAAAGGCGGCTTAGTCCCCTCCCCTAGTGCCTCCCTCTCTCCTTCCTGATGCAGAGTCCTGATGAGAGTGTAAATGAGAAGTTACTCTCTGCATTTCACTTGCGAGATCTCCCTCCAGTCAGGGGCACCTCTAGCTACTTAACCACTTCACAACTGAGGGGTTTTATCCCTGAAACACCAGCGCAATGTTTACCTTTCAGCGCTGCTTCCATTTCCTTATTACTGTAATGTGATTGGTTATTGGGGACTGGGGTCCCCATAACCAATCATTGAACTGCAGAGCCCGGGTTTTGTGTCCGCGCGCGCGGGTCGTGCGATCGCGCGCTGCACGTTTGTTTACGTTACTTTGTTATGAATGAAGACGGCTTCAAACAGAAGCCGTCTTCATTCTATTCGCAATCGGCGAGTCTAATTGGATTTAGGAATGCTTGTTCCTAAAGTCCAATTAGTCACCTGCTGTGCGGGCTGGCTGGAGTGTGCGCGCGAGGTCCCCGCCCACTCCCAGCCAGTAAACAAACAAGTGCGCCTTTCTCCGTCCTTGGGGGTGAAGCGGTGCGCAGAGGGACGGAGAAAGTTAGCACTGGGGGGGTTAAGTGGTTAATATTAAGGGTACTTCTGGCTACCTTATACTAAGGGACACCTGTAGCTACATATGACAGGCAAGGGCAGTAAAGGAGAAGTGCCAGCTGGGATAGCCAGCATACTGGCAGCTCAGTTTGGCGGTGGGTTTGTAGGTTCATGGAGGGTGAAGTCTAATGCTGGGTACACACGATGAGATTTCCCGTTCGATTCCCGGATCGATTCGATTAAATCAAACATGTTCGATTGGATTTCGATCGATTTTTTCATGATAGGTATGCAAAATTGACGGAAAAAACGATCGAAATCCAATCGAACATGTTTGATTTAATCGAATCGATCCGGGAATCGAACGGGAAATCTCATCGGGTGTACCCAGCATAAGGTGCCAGGACATCTGTACTTATAAGCTTCTGTGATGTAAATCCAGACCTGACAGAGTAGCATGGTGTGTGCTCATGACCAAGGCAGCACCTGACTTACAACAGCTGCAGAAAAGGCTTTCTGCAAATTTAAAGGCACAGTGTCTGCAAATTGATGGAACAGAGTGGTTGATACACACAGATAGGCACCCAGTATAACAAGTTAGAACTCTTTACTGAAGAAAACATGCAGACATAAATCATACACCACCATCAGGTAATGCAGCTTGCTTAGAACAGAGAGGAACACAGAGAGAATACAGGAAATAACAATACCATAGAGATAATTTCAGCACTTTACATACACAATGACATCTTGTGGTTGCCTTACTATGCTGCAGTTGTAATCCTGTTGATATTTCCAACACAAATTGCATACACAGTACCAAAATATGCAGGGCCAAAACCAACTACACTTCCTCTTCCTGCTACTAAGTGGAGTCAGTCCATGTAAAAATGTTTACGTATCAACTGGGGTAGGCCTCCTATCCCCCAGGTATCACACCTATCAATGCTCGTAATGATCAGCAAAGCCTTAATTCTTTAAGTTTTACACCTGGTCTGTGAGTTTGCAGTGTGTTGCCCCGCCCCTTTCGCATTGCACAGCAATGCATTGCTCCCAACTGTCCCTCTTTTGGAGGGATAGTCCCGCTTTTGGAGCCCTGTCGCTCTTTTCTCCTCATTTGTGCTTCTTTTAGGACTTTGTCCCTCTTCCTATGTAAATATATACATTTCTCTACTAAAAAATTTGATTGATTGACTCTAAACTTTATTCCCATGCTTTAAATTGATATATTACTAATTTAAAAATGTTGATATGAAGGAAAATGAACCAGAACAGAAAGGACCAGTGTGGTTTGAATTATAAAACAACATATTTTTCTTATGAAATCTTTATGATATGATAATGATGGAGATGGGGGCGTGATCAGGGGCGTGGCTTAAGTGTCCCTCTGTCTCATCTCAAAAAGTTGGGAGGTATGGCAATGCACAAAATGTCAATCATATCATATGAAACAATCATGTGCCGACAGGGTCATATGCATAGCGCCTCCCCTCCGCATGCCCTTTGCAAAGTGACGTACTTCCTGTTGGACAGGAAGTGCATCACTGGGGTTCCTGGGTTTCTCCTTTGTATGCTGCACTGCCACCCCCAATTTCCTGCATCGCCCATGGACTTACATTACTTCCAGCATTACAGCCACTGAATCGCTGCGGAAGTCTGATGGTAACACACTGTTGACTTTGCAAGGGGCTCGGCGGCAGATCGAGCACTTGGTGCGCAATGCACAGTGGTGGTACGTGTGCGAGGCCCCATTGCCTTTCATTACCGTTGCGCTACTTTTCTGTAAAACAGGGTAACGCAATGCAGGTTTACAAGGCAAGTGTATAAGAGGCCTAAAAGTAAATCAAAGTTTTCATACAACAGGCAACACGGAGATGTGCAAGGGGGCCGAAAGCTCGCCCTGTGATAAACATGCCTTCTAGAGTGGAAATAAATATTAATTAGATTACTGGGATTAATTTGTGAATTTGTTGATATTTTTCTGTGCGACTGCATTTTTATTATATGACAATTATTGCATCACAGAATAAGGAAATAGCTGCAGGCTAATTAAATAAAATGAGCTATAATGCTTCGCAGCTGTTGCAAGCCGAGAACACCTGCTTGTGTTTTGTGTGGGGCATTTAAAACTGCTAATGGGTTTAATCCTGCTGACCCAAAATCCCAATCTCATCTAATGTTTTATGATGAGCTCCTGTGAGAGATTGACGGGGAGGTCTGCTGAAAGCTGGAAGCAATACACATTATGATGGTGCTGTCCAGCCAGCCATGATAATCTGGTGTTTGTAGATCAACTGCACCCTGGGGAGAGGGACGGGGGAGCAATGCAGACAACCCCCCAAGCATGGTCACCATGTGGGTGAGCCGTAGACCAGGGTCGGTTTAAGCAACAATGGGGCCCCAGGGCAAAATAAACCTGGGGGCCCCCCCAACAGATACCCCGGAACAAAAATCGACATTAAGGGACCTTTTTTGCAGCTGGTATAGTCAGGGTGTGAAGCCCCAATCGGTCGGAGCTCCACATTCTGGCTACCCCAGCCTGCATGGGGGACAAGGGGTTAAAAAGTTTCAGGAGGGGGGACCCCACATAATTAAAAAAAAAAAAATGTCAACACTCTAAACCTAAAAGGAAAATAGGAAAAAATGCCAGGGATCTTCATACAGCCATATTGCGGCTGTATAATGATCCCTGGCCACAGTGCTGGGGAGTATGTATGGACCCCCTGGAAACCCCCGTCAGGAAATTTATTGCTCTTTTTGATAAATGTAAAATTACACTACCGTTAGGTTTGCTACTAGAAGTGACATTTACCGCATTTAAAAGTATATCTTTTTCCTTCTAAACTTTAAAATCGATTTTCTCAAAAACTATAAGGTCTTTTTGAAAATGATCTCCTTAACAAATCCTGCAAATTTAGGGTTTCTAGCATTTAAGGTGGATTTGCTATTAACTGTTAAAGTCGGTGGGTTTTTAAATGTGTATTTTTTTCCTTTGAAACTTTAAAATCAATTTTCTCAAAAACTATAAGGTCTTTTTGATTTTTTTCCTCTTGTAGCCACTGGGGGCCCCTACAGGCTCCGGGGCCCTGGGGAAATTGCCTGCTTTGCCTCTATGGTAGCGCCAACCTTGCTGTTGAACAATGCTCCACCCCCAGTACGAATCCAAACTTTGTACTTTATCTAGCTGCAAAAAACTCCTCTTCGTGAACTTCCAGATGTTAAAGGAACACTATCAATACCCAAGTGTTCTAAAATGACAATGTACAAATAAAGTCTAAGTAGCTGTGGAAACATTTTCCTACTTTTCATGTTAAATATCAGAGGCAAAAGGTTTAATTCATTGTGTGTAGGATTTCACTCTATTGGATCAAATCGTTCGCAGAAGGGGAGTCTGCTTCAATGCACAGCCAGTGTTGTATATCAGACTACAGAGTATTTTTCTTTGAAAGCAAAAAAAAGTATGAAAAGCTGTGGCGTCACAGACAATTACTAATGTTTATAACAAGTTACATTTCCTCTGCTCTCTGCAGACAGTTGAGAAGAGACACAGGACACGGGCAGCTGCTAAGAGCTTCCTCACACACAGGATTAACAGATGTAGTGTGAGGGAATCCCCCTCCTCTCATAGTTCACTCAGGCATCAGTTTTGGCGACACTGAAGTGTGAAAGGAATTTGATAACAGTAAACAAAAAGATAAGCATTCAAATGTATACACCAGTACTTAGCAGCACTTCCCAAACAATTCTTATCTCAATTGAAAAAAAAACATGTTGATTGATAGTGTTCCTTTAATAAATGGCCTCATACCCCTTCCTGGATAGATGGGCTAAAACAATTTCTCCCCCAAGATAATAGCTGATGTCATTCCTCCTTGGCATTGTATTAACACACCCCTGAATGCTCTAGACCGGCAAAACTGCAAAAACAGTGGTGTTCTTACGTAATGTATAGTGCTGAATAACATGTTGTACCATTGGTGTGTCCGCCAATTTTAGCCAGAAACCATTCAGGAAGGCTAGAGGATTTTCAAGAACACTATTTTAACACTATATGGTGACTCCTGGTTTAATTGTTTATTTATCCTGGTTGATTTTGCTAATATCTAATTGATACAAAATTATAATTTAAAAAATTGATTTGTATATGAATATAGGGTGCATCCACACATACATATGTTAATTGGCCCATGTTTGGTCAGTGCTGCCTCTTCCATGTAGTATGAGCATTTTTAACTAGTGTTTTGAAGATGTGCTTCCTTATAGTCTTGCTGTTCAAATTCGGCACAGCTGATTCAAAACTGCCGAAACAGACATAACTGTGTTTCTGACACTTGTGCTGGAGCACTTCCTAAAAAAAAATTGTGCTGAGTAGAACATCCTTGATTATTGGATACATGAATAGGTAAGAAGCCCCTCCCCAGCCACTTCCTGCATGATAGACTTCTGTCAGATCCCTGCTCCCAGGTCTGAACAGTACGATGGTGTTGAGGCAAGCATCTTCAGGCCTACCCACAACTTGTCAAAACCTCCTTCAGTTGGGCTGCATCATGTCACAGGTTAACAAAAAGTCCTAGAATTGGGAGTTGTGATGAAGCATGACTACACCTCAGGTAGGGGGTATGGGGTGGTGAAGGGTTATCGGGGTGAGAGAGGGACTAATGGTGTGGTAGAGGAGTGAATGGATGTGTGGTGGTTAGTTCACATCTGGAGCAATCCTTGGAACATGACTGAAGGTTATGATGGGTACAGTACCAAACGTGGTGAAGTAGTGACTAAAGGTATGATGTATGCCTGAAAGTGTAGTGGGCAAGTGACTGGAGAAGGTATGGTGAGAGCATGAGGTGTATTTGGGACATGACTTGAGGAGTGTTTGAAGAGCGGGAGAGTGAGATGGAACCATGACTAGAGGTGAAGTAAAGGAGTCACTATATATACAGTACTCTGTACAGAGCTGTGGAGGATGTTAGCGCTATCTACTGTAAATAATAGTAATAAATATTTAATCCCAGTCGTCGTCACTCCATGTCATTAGCGATATCTCGAGATGTTATCATGCAAGTCACCAAAGTGACATTTTTGACAGTTGTAGAAAGTTATGTCTCTCTCTCTGCAGATTAAATAATGTCCAGCAGAAAAGAGTCTTTCGTGGCAATATTTACTGTCACCTTTTGTAATTAAAATGGTGTTTTCGGTCTGAAAGAAATAATAGGAACGAGGCATAGACTCCCGATATACTGCAAGAGTAATAAATCACCCAATGTACATTTGCTCCAGTATAGCAGGCCCTGGAAACTGAAATGCTACTCAAGAAGAACAAGTCTCAGGAGGGTCTAATCCCGCTACAACTCTCAGAGGTGATTACAGTAATATAACAGCAATCACAGCACAGCGCTCAGCTCGTAATAGTCTACAAACAACATAACTAGTTCAGGGTAAGGTCACCATTCCCTTCAGATCAAAGCCATACATCTACTTTTTGACATCCTAGGTACACCATTGGGTTGCTGGCTCAATCCAGAATTTGCTGAAAGTGTGTGAGATTTTTTCAGAGGCCGGGGGACTTTCCTCCATACACTTTCCAAACGCCAGTTATGGATCTAAACCCCTTATGAAAACTGACATTGTGGAGTCATAAGATAGCTATGTGCCTACCTGATAACAGTAAATATGGAAAATGCCTAAGGCCTGGAACCCACCACAAATTGCAAGAGCAATCGCTGGCGTTTTTAATTAGCGTTTTGTAAGCGATTTCATGAGTGTTTTCCGGCGATTTTGGGAGCGATTTTAAAAAGTGTAAGCTTTTTGCCAGCGAGGGTGTAGCGATTTGCGATTAGCGATTTTAATTCTGATTGGTCCTATCAATTTATTTTAATTATTTTTACAGTGTGCAGTAATTTACAATCGCACACAAATCTCTATGTGTATCGATTCATGAGCGATTTGCCAGGGCTAGAGTTGGGCCGAACGGTTCGCCTGCGAACGGTTCCATGCGAACTTCCGTGGTTCGCGTTCGCGACCCGCAGGCGAACGTTTGCGGAAGTTCGGTTCGCTGCATAATGCACCATGGAGGGTCAACTTTGACCCTCTACATCACAGTCAGCAGGCCCAGTGTAGCCAATTAGGCTACACTAGCCCCTGGAGCCCCACCCCCCTTATATAAGGCAGGCAGCGGCGGCCGTTACGGTCACTCGTGTGCCTGCATTAGTGAGAGTAGGGCGAGCTGCTGCAGACTGTCTCTCATAGGGAAAGATTAGTTAGGCTTAGCTTGTACCTGGCTGCATACCTGTTCTGTGAACCCACCACTGCATACCTGTACTGTGAACCCACCACTGCATACCTGTTCAGTGAACCTGCCACTGCATACCTGTTCTGTGAACCCACCACTGCATACCTGTTCTGTGAACCCACCACTGCATACCTGTTCTGTGAACCCACCACTGCATACCTGTTCTGTGAACCCACCACTGCATACCTGTTCAGTGAACCTGCCACTGCATACCTGTTCAGTGAACCTGCCACTGCATACCTGTTCTGTGAACCCACCACTGCATACCTGTTCTGTGAACCCACCACTGCATACCTGTTCTGTGAACCCACCACTGCATACCTGTTCAGTGAACCCACCACTGCATACCTGTTCAGTGAACCCACCACTGCATACCTGTTCAGTGAACCCACCACTGCATACCTGTTCAGTGAACTTGCCACTGCATACCTGTTCTGTGAACCCACCACTGCATACCTGTTCAGTGAACCCACCACTGCATACCTGTTCAGTGAACCCACCACTGCATACCTGTTCAGTGAACCCACCACTGCATACCTGTTCAGTGAACCTGCCACTGCATACCTGTTCTGTGAACCCACCACTGCATACCTGTTCAGTGAACCCACCACTGCATACCTGTTCAGCGAACCCACCACTGCATACCTGTTCTGTGAACCCGCCACTGTATACCTGTTCTGTTCAGTGAACCCGCCACTGCATACCTGTTCTCACCATGGTGCGCACCAGTCCAGCACGGCCGTCACTACACAAACAGCTGTTTGCGGTGCATTACACGGTGAGTTTGGTGTGTCAGTGTGAAGCAGTACCTTAATTACACTACCTGATTGATGTATACACATGCAAGATGTTTTGAAGCACTTTAGGCCTGTCATTTAGCATTCAATGTGATTTCTGCCCTTAAAATGCTGCTTTGCGTCAAATCCAGATTTTTCCCGAGGACTTTTGGCGTGTATCCCACTCCTCCACCTGGGAGTCCAGGTGTTAGACCCCTTGAAACATCTTTTCCATCACTTTTGTGGCCTGCATAATTTTTTTTTTTTCAAAGTTCGCATCCCCATTGAAGTCTATGGCGGTTCGCGAACTTTTACGCGAACCGAACCTTCCGCGGAAGTTCGCGAACCTAAAATCAGAGGTTCGGCCCAACTTCTTCAATACTTTACAATGAAGCGCAAACGCTCCCAAAATGCTGCATGTCCTGCGATTGCGATTTTGCTAATCACAATCGCCACTGTGGAATTTGTTACATTGATTTACATTGGCAGAACGTTTAGGGAAATCACTAGCGATTTAAAGCGCTCCCTAAACGCTCAAAAAAGCGCTCTAGTGGGTTCTAGGCCTCAAACTGTTTTCTGTTTACTATACAACCGCCCCCCGCATCACCCAGTCCCATGCACGCCTCCAGGACTTCTCAAGAGCTGTTCCAACACTATGGAACTCCCTACCTCCACCCATTAGGGCAGCCCCCTCCTTCAACATCTTCAAGAAAGCCCTCAAAACTCACCTTTTCACTCTGGCCTACAACCCCTCACAAGTGCTCTAAACCTACAGCTGAACTCTGGTCTCCTACCTCTCGTGTCCTTACCTCTCCCTCTAGATTGTAAGCCTTTGGGCAGGGTCCTCCTCCTTTTGTGTCCTACCTGATCATGCACCTCCAGTACTGTGAACCCATGCTATGCATTTGAGTGAACCTAACTTGCCTAATCTCCATGCTCCCCTCCAGTGACTGATAGTGTTGGGCGAACACCTAGATGTTCGGGTTCGAGAACGTTCGCCGAACATCGCCGCGATGTTCGGGTGTTCGCGCCGAACTCCGAACATAATGGAAGTCAATGGGGACCCGAACTTTCGTGCTTTGTAAAGCTTCCTTACATGCTACATACCTCAAATTAGCAGGGTATGTGCACCTTGGGAGTGGGTACAAGAGGAAAAAAAATATTTGAAAAAGAGCTTATAGTTTTTGAGAAAATTGATTGTAAAGTTTCAAAGGAAAAACTGTCTTTTAAATGCTGAAAATGTCATGTTTCTTTGCACAGGTAACATGCTTTTTACCGCCATGCAGTCATAAATGTAATAAAGAGAAGAGGTTCCATAAACAGGGACCGGTAACGCTAACCCAGCAGCAGCAGCAGCACACGTGATGGAACAGGAGGAGGCGCAGGAGGAGAAGGCCACGCTTTGAGACACAACAACCCAGGCCTTGCATGAGGACAAGAAGCGTGCGGATAGCATGCTTTTTACCGCCATGCAGTCATAAATGTAATAAAGAGAAGAGGTTCCATAAACAGGGACCGGTGACGCTAACCCAGCAGCAGCAGCAGCAGCAGCACACGTGATGGAACAGGAGGAGGCGCAGGAGGAGAAGGCCACGCTTTCAGACAAAACAACCCAGGCCTTGCATGAGGACAAGAAGCGTGCGGATAGCATGCTTTTTACCGCCATGAAGTCAGAAATGTAATAAAGAGAAGAGGTTCCATAAACAGGGACCGGTAACGCTAACCCAGCAGCAGCAGCAGCACACGTGATGGAACAGGAGGAGGCGCAGGAGGAGAAGGCCACGCTTTCAGACACAACAACCCAGGCCTTGCATGAGGACAAGAAGCGTGCGGATAGCATGCTTTTTACCTCCATGCAGTCATAAATGTAATAAAGAGAAGAGGTTCCATAAACAGGGACCGGTAACGCTAACCCAGCAGCAGCAGCAGCAGCACACGTGATGGAACAGGAGGAGGCGCAGGAGGAGAAGGCCACGCTTTGAGACACAACAACCCAGGCCTTGCATGAGGACAAGAAGCGTGCGGATAGCATGCTTTTTACCGCCGTGCAGTCATAAATGTAATAAAGAGAAGAGGTTCCATAAACAGGGACCGGTAACGCTAACCCAGCAGCAGCAGCAGCACACGTGATGGAACAGGAGGAGGCGCAGGAGGAGAAGGCCACGCTTTTTGAGACACAACAACCCAGGCCTTGCATGAGGACAAGAAGCGTGCGGATAGCATGCTTTTTACCGCCATGCAGTCATAAATGTAATAAAGAGAAGAGGTTCCATAAACAGGGACCGGTAACGCTAACCCAGCAGCAGCAGCAGCACACGTGATGGAACAGGAGGAGGCGCAGGAGGAGAAGGCCACGCTTTGAGACACAACAACCCAGGCCTTGCATGAGGACAAGAAGCGTGCGGATAGCATGCTTTTTACCGCCATGCAGTCATAAATGTAATAAAGAGAAGAGGTTCCATAAACAGGGACCGGTAACGCTAACCCAGCAGCAGCAGCAGCAGCAGCACACGTGATGGAACAGGAGGAGGCGCAGGAGGAGAAGGCCACGCTTTCAGACACAACAACCCAGGCCTTGCATGAGGACAAGAAGCGTGCGGATAGCATGCTTTTTACCGCCATGCAGTCATAAATGTAATAAAGAGAAGAGGTTCCATAAACAGGGACCGGTAACGCTAACCCAGCAGCAGCAGCAGCAGCAGCACACGTGATGGAGCAGGAGGAGGCGCAGGAGGAGAAGGCCACGCTTTGAGACACAACAACCCAGGCCTTGCATGAGGACAAGAAGCGTGCGGATTTTTACCGCCATGCAGTCATAAATGTAATAAAGAGAAGAGGTTCCATAAACAGGGACCGGTAACGCTAACCCAGCAGCAGCAGCAGCACACGTGATGGAACAGGAGGAGGCGCAGGAGGAGAAGGCCACGCTTTTTGAGACACAACAACCCAGGCCTTGCATGAGGACAAGAAGCGTGCGGATAGCATGCTTTTTACCGCCATGCAGTCATAAATGTAATAAAGAGAAGAGGTTCCATAAACAGGGACCGGTAACGCTAACCCAGCAGCAGCAGCAGCACACGTGATGGAACAGGAGGAGGCGCAGGAGGAGAAGGCGACGCTTTTTGAGACACAACAACCCAGGCCTTGCATGAGGACAAGAAGCGTGCGGATAGCATGCTTTTTACCGCCATGCAGTCATAAATGTAATAAAGAGAAGAGGTTCCATAAACAGGGACCGGTAACGCTAACCCAGCAGCAGCAGCAGCACACGTGATGGAACAGGAGGAGGCGCAGGAGGAGAAGGCCACGCTTTTTGAGACACAACAACCCAGGCCTTGCATGAGGACAAGAAGCGTGCGGATAGCATGCTTTTTACCGCCATGCAGTCATAAATGTAATAAAGAGAAGAGGTTCCATAAACAGGGACCGGTAACGCTAACCCAGCAGCAGCAGCACACGTGATGGAACAGGAGGAGGCGCAGGAGGAGAAGGCCACGCTTTGAGACACAACAACCCAGGCCTTGCATGAGGACAAAAAGCGTGCAGATATAGCAGCAATGCTTTTTGCCGCCATGCAGTCATAAATGTAATACAGATGAGAGGTTCAATAAACAGCGACCGGAAACGCTAAACCATCCCAGATGTTCATTGGTCATGTTACTTGGTTGGGGTCCTGGAGTGTTGCGTAGTCGTTTCCAATCCAGGATTGATTCATTTTAATTTGAGTCAGACGGTCTGCATTTTTATGTGGAGAGGCGGATACGCCGATCTGTGACGATGCCTCCGGCAGCACTGAAACAGCGTTCCGACATAACGCTGGCTGCCGGGCAAGCCAGCACCTCTATTGGGTACATTGCCAGTTCGTGCCAGGTGTCTAGCTTCGATACCCAATAGTTGAAGGGTGCAGATGGATTGTTAGATACAGCTACGCCATCTGACATGTAGTCCTTGACCATCTTCTCCAGGCGATCGGTGTTGGAGGTGGATCTGCACGCTTGCTGTTCCGTGGGCTGCTGCTGCATGGGTGTCAGAAAATTTTCCCACTCCAAGGACACTGCCGATACCATTCCCTTTTGGGCACTAGCTGCGGCTTGTGTTGTTTGCTGCCCTCCTGGTCGTCCTGGGTTTGCGGAAGTCAGTCTGTCGGCGTACAACTGGCTAGAGGAGGGGGAGGATGTCAATTAGTGTTGGGCGAACAGTGTTCGCCACTGTTCGGGGTTCTGCAGAACATCACCCTGTTCGGGTGATGTTCGCGTTCGGCCGAACACCTGATGGTGTTCGGCCTTTTAAGTTCGGGTTCGCCCCGAACTTCTAATGGCCACCGAACAGGGCCGAACAGGGCCCCTGTTCGGCCGAACAGGGCCCTGTTCGGCCGAATACTGCCCCCCTATGGGGTCGCAGGCATAAGGGGGGAGCATGCCCCGATCGCGGGGGGGGGGTCGGAAATTCCCCCCATCCCCCTCCGCTAGCGCTCCCCCCTCTGCCCGCTTCCCCATTCAAAAGTTTAAGCAAAGTACCTGTAGTGGATGGCCTGGCAGTGGGCGGCACTGTGGAGTGAGGAGGAGGAGTCCGGAGAGTGACAAGTTGAGGGAGGCCGGGCAGCGGGCGTGAGGTCAGAGAAAGGGCGGAAGTACCACAAGGGTACTTCCGCTGAACCGCCCGCTGCCCGGCCTCCCTCAACTCGTCACTCTCCGGACTCCTCCTCCTCACTCCACAGTGCCGCCCACTGCCAGGCCATCCACTACAGGTACTTTGCTTAAACTTTTGAATGGGGAAGCGGGCAGAGGGGGGAGCGCTAGCGGAGGGGGTGGGGGGAATTTCCGACCCCCCCCACGATCGGGGCATGCTCCCCCTTATGCCTGCGACCCCATATGGCCCCCAAAAGCTGGATGTTCGGAAAGTTCGGGGTTTGGCCCGAACATGCCGAACATCTCGGCCATGTTCGGCGAACTTTCCCGAACCCGAACATCCAGGTGTTCGCCCATCACTAATGTCAATCTCCTCTCTAAAGTCTCCACAAGGGCCTGCTGGTATTCTTCCATTTTGACCTGTCTGACTCTTTCTTCAAGAAGTTTTGGAACATTGTGTTTGTACCGTGGATCCAGAAGGGTATAAACCCAGTAATTGGTGTTGTCCAGAATGCGCACAATGCGTGGGTCGCGTTCAATGCAGTCTAGCATGAATTGAGCCATGTGTGCCAGAGTCCTACCAGAATCCTCATCATCCTCTTGTGAGCGTTGTGATAGTTGTTGTGATGCATCATAGTCGTCACCTTCTTCCTGGTCTGCTTCTGCTGACCATTCGCGCTGAATTGTGGAAGTCCAACGTGCACCGCTCTGGCCCTCGTCAGTGGTGGCAGGAAATTCCTGCTCCAACTCCAGCTGTTCCTCCTCCTCTTCTTCGTCATAGCTGCTGGGGCCAGCGTTTCCTGAGGCGGATGGCCTGATGTTGGTACCATCACGCTGATCGTTTTCTCCTTCAGATTCCCCCAGTTGCATCATGACAGCTGTTTCCTTGATTTTCAACATTGACCTCTTCAGTAAACACAGCAGTGGTATGGTAATGCTGACTGAAGAGTTGTCACTGCTCACAAGCAACGTGGATTGCTCAAAATTTTGGAGGACTTGGCAGAGGTCCAACATGTTGGCCCAATCGGATCCACAGAAGCTTGGCAGCTGTCCGGATGCGCCTCGGTACTGTGCCGTCATGTACTGGACCACTGCACTCTTCTGCTCGCAAAAGCGGGCTAGCATGTGCAGCGTAGAATTCCAGCGCGTAGGGACATCACACAGCAAGCGATGGTGGGGGAGATTGAAGCGCTCCTGCATCTTGGCGAGTGCCCCCGAAGCAGTACTGGAATTTCTGCAATGTTTGGCCACTCGCCGCACCTTCAACAGAAGATCGGCCACGCCTGGGTATGTCCTCAGGAACCGCTGAACTACTAGGTTCATCACGTGCGCCAGGCAAGGGATGTGTGTCAGCTTAGCCAACCTTAAAGCGCAAATGAGATTACTCCCATTATCACACACAACCATGCCCGGTTTCAGGTCCAGCGGTGCCAGCCACAAATCCGTCTGTTCCTTTATTCCCCTCCAAATTTCCTCCTCTGTGTGCTGCTTATCCCCAAGGCAGATCAGCTTCAGCAACGCTTGCTGACGCATGCCAACAGCTGTGCTGCACTGCTTCCACGATCCTACTGCTGCTGGTGCTGGGTTCGCGTTTCCGCATGAGGTACAGCTTTGAGATGCGTTGGAGGAGAAGGAGTCAGAGAGGTAGGTGCTGCTGTTGTTATCCAGTGGGAGGGACGGCGGTGCAGCTGTTTGCGGCGTGGGCAACACCCGCGCCGTAGCAGGTGAGGAATCGCTGCCAGGCTCCACAAGGTTCACCCAGTGCGCGGTAAGGGAGATGTATCGACCCTGGCTGAACGCACTCGTCCAGGTGTCAGTGGTGAGGTGAACCTTGCAGGCAACGGCATTCTTCAAGCTTCGGGTTATTTTGCTGACCACGTGCTCATGCAACTCAGGCACTGCAGAGCGCGCAAAGTGGTAGCGGCTGGGAACCACGTAACGTGGGATGGCCACTGACATCATGCCCTTGAAGCTGTTTGTCTCCACCACTCGATATGGCAGCATTTCGCAGGCCAGAAGCTTGGCTATGCTGGCTGTTACTGCCACGGCCCGGGGGTCATTTGCTGACAATTTCCTCTTGCGCTCAAACATCTCCGAGACAGACAACTGAACCGTAGGGCTGCACACTGAAGGGCTGTTGGTTGTTGTGTTTGATGAACACTGGGAGACCTCAAGAGCACTACTCCGGAAAGTGACAGTGTCAGCGTCGTCTGATGTTTGTGAATGTTGTGAACCACGCAATGGCTGGGCTACTGCTGCTGCTGAGGTGGGTCTGGTGGTGAGTCTGGTGAACCCAAGGGAGGCAGTGTTGCTGGTACCCTGTCCTGTCGAGTTTGCCCACAGAGTGGGATGTTTGGATAGCATGTGGCGGCTCATGCTGGTGGTGGAGAGGTTGTTAATACTTTTCCCCCTGCTCAGGCGGGTCTTGCACACCTTGCAAATCGCCATGGTAACATCCTCAGTGCAGTCTTCAAAGAAAGCCCAGACTTTGGAGCACCTGCCTTGCTGGCGATTTCTGTTTGCGCCTCTTTTGCCTCTCACTTGAACTTCCACGCTTGTGGTGCCTGAAATTCACAAGGCGAACTCATGCAGCAGTGGGTTCTTCAACAGACTCATCTGTGCTGCTGCTACGACGGCGATGTTCTCGTTCACAAACAAAATCTGGGTCTCTGTCCACATTGTCCATACCCTCCTCTTCCATCTCCTGAAACTCGTCATATGTCATTGTGGGGGGCCGCCGTGGAGTAGAGCTCCCCAGAACAACCTCTGCGCAGCTCACTCCAACGTCGTCTTCCAGATCTTGTCGGCCGACCTCCTGCAATTGCAACCCCTCCTGCCCAACTTGCTCTGGGATTTGGGTTTCCGAGTCCTCCTCGGACTCGCCTTGTATTTCAGTGCGCGGTGCATTTCCCACAGTTAATGGTTGTGAATCCGGGCACAACATTTCTGGCTGTTCCTCCATTGACCTTTGAAAGGTGGAAGTTTGTTGGGCTGGGAATAGCTCCTGCGAATACCCCATTGTGTCCTGAGGTAATTCATCGGACTGGTTATCTGGCAGTTGTGTGCGTGGTGTCGCTGCCGGTTGTGTGAGCTTTGTGCCCACTGGCTCCTTGTAACTGGCTGAGGACTCGGACCTCGTGCGTGATGTGCTGGTGCTGCTTAACCCACTGCTGAACGCTTGAGAGGTCATCCAAGTAATTATCTGGTCCTGTTCTTTTGGATCTGTGAGGGTTGTTGTCCTGGACAACATGGGCGGTATTGAGTGGGTTTTCTTGGGTGCTCCCCTGTGGCCTGTACGTGAACCGTCAGGGGAAACACCTCTTCCCTTGCCCCTCCCTCTTTCACCGGATTTCTTCCTCATTTCACTTAACCTTAAAGTACACGCTGACTGGCAGCAGTACAGTGGCAGTACAGAAATGCTATACAGTGGTGGGTGAGCGGTGTACCACTATTGCCAGCAGCGACACAGAGCACAATGCTATACAGTGGCGGGTGAGCGGTGTACTACTGTTCCCAGCAGACACAGAGTGGCAGTAAACACAATGCTATATAGTGTGGCTGAGCCGTGTACACACAGTGGCAGTAAACAATGCTATATAGTCTGGCTGAGCCGTGTACACAGAGTGGCAGTACACACAATGCTATATAGTCTGGCTGAGCGGTGTACACAGAGTGGCAGTACACACAATGCTATATAGTCTGGCTGAGCGGTGTACACAGAGTGGCAGTAAACAATGCTATATAGTCTGGCTGAGCGGTGTACACAGAGTGGCAGTACACACAATGCTATATAGTCTGGCTGAGCGGTGTACACACAGTGGCAGTAAACAATGCTATATAGTCTGGCTGAGCGGTGTACACAGAGTGGCAGTACACACAATGCTATATAGTCTGGCTGAGCGGTGTACACACAGTGGCAGTACACACAATGCTATATAGTCTGGCTGAGCGGTGTACACAGAGTGGCAGTACACACAATGCTATATAGTCTGGCTGAGCGGTGTACACAGAGTGGCAGTAAACAATGCTATATAGTCTGGCTGAGCGGTGTACACAATGCTATATAGTCTGGCTGAGCGGTGTATACAGAGTGGCAGTAAACAATGCTATATAGTCTGGCTGAGCGGTGTACACAGAGTGGCAGTACACACAATGCTATATAGTCTGGCTGAGCGGTGTACACAGAGTGGCAGTACACACAATGCTATGTAGTCTGGCTGAGCGGTGTACACAGAGTGGCAGTAAACAATGCTATATAGTCTGGCTGAGCGGTGTACACAGAGTGGCAGTACACACAATGCTATATAGTCTGGCTGAGCCGTGTACACACAGTGGCAGTAAGCGATGCTATATATAGCGTGGCTGAGCGAGGTACACAGTGGCAGTACACACAATGCTATATAGTGTGGCTGAGCGAGCTGTGTACTACTGTTCCCAGCAGCGACACACAATGACTGGGGGGACCCTGGCTAGCGTGGCTGGAGCGCGAACTACCCTGCCTGCCTACCCAAAGCTAAACCCACAGACAAATGGCGGAGATATGACGTGGTTCGGGTATTTATTTACCCGAACCACTTGACCGTTCGGCCAATCAGAGCGCGTTCGGGCCGAACCACGTGAGCCGTTCGGCCAATCAGAGCGCGTTCGGGGTCCGAACCACGTGACCCGTTCGGCCAATCACAGCGCTAGCCGAACGTTCGGGGAACGTTCAGCCATGCGCTCTTAGTTCGGCCATGTGGCCGAACGGTTTGGCCGAGCACCATCAGGTGTTCGGCCGAACTCGAACATCACCCGAACAGGGTGATGTTCTGCAGAACCCGAACAGTGGCGAACACTGTTCGCCCAACACCAGTGACTGACTAAGCATTACCTTGTACTCATACTGTGCTGTGTGATCTGGTCTTTCTTGTATTCCTGTATTGTCTTATTGCTGTATGTCTCCACTAAATATTGTCTGTAACCTAAACTAATGTCCAGCGCTGCGTAATATGTTGGCGCTTTATAAATACAATAAATAAATAAATAAATAAATACATCTGTTATGTAAGTAGAACAAGTATTTATCTACTTATATACGTATGTTTGTTTGTTTTCTGGGATAGTATGGCTGTCTCTGCTGCTTCAAAGAAATAAGGCAATGGGGGTTTCTGTATGTAAATGGCCGCGGGATCCCTAATCTATGGAGGTGCCTTTAGATCCTGGTCTAGCAGATATATTACCTGGAGCCTCCTAGTCAGCTGTCTTCACTTCATGCCTTTGATCTTATCAGAAAGACATTAATTATGGACATTGTCAAATTGGCTTGCAGCATACATCTTCTGCATAAGCTCCTGAAAAGTTCTCCGCTAAATAATGAATGAAGCATAATTCCATTTTTTTTATTATGTTACATGTAACTGTTACACGGGCCTTTTTGAAATGTAATTTTACTAAAGACTACATTTTCATTTTCTGTGCCGCCCACTATTAGGCCCGGTTCACATTAGCGTTCCCTGTCCGGATTTTCCTGATCTGATCCTGACCGTATACTGTACAAACGAAACGTACGTTCCGCATAGCAATGCAAAGTCTATGCGGACGTTCATACGTGTCCATTCCGTACAGTACGGAGCCGGACCGGATCCGGACTCCGGACACTTTTCCAACATGCGCTATTTTTTGGGTCCGGATCTCCGGCCCACGCACCCGGACCGGAGCCGGACCTGAGCCTGACAGCACCATCCGGAACACAGAAACCAATGGGGAACGGAAGGCACAGAACACACTGCCTACAAAAACCTGACTTTCTACCCCACTTCCTATGCGTATCCAAGCGGCCATTTCGATGGGGACACATGGGCCAAGCATGTCTGGAGTGGAGCAGCAGTGACAGACGTGCTGGAGCTGTTTGGCAGAATGTCGGAGGTGGAGGTGAGGCCTACAGCGGAGGAACCTGATTCTACAGGTGCACCAGGTGCACCTTCTGCTGACCCCAACATTTTTTTATTTAAATTTCACTATTTTTTGCCCACGGATCCGGATGGCAGCCTGATGCATGCCTGATACAAACGGACCGGATCCGGATCGGAACCGTACGGTTCTGATCAGGATCAGGTCCTGATCCGATCAGGATCAGGTCCTGATCCGATCAGGATCCGGTCCGTTTACTTGCCAAAACGTAGATAGATAGGGCCTTAGATAGATGGGACAGACCTGAATTTTCACTGTTACTGCTTCAGCTAAAAGTTCTTTTATTTTTCTCTAGTGAGTAACTAATCTGTATGAGACGGGAGTATTTCAAAATAGAGGGGTATCAGAAATCTCAAATGTGAATTGGCAGTCAGTGTGCTGTTGTCCCGGGGGAATGACCACATTTCTCCACAAAAGTAAGTTTTAACCTCGAATTGAACTTCATTCCAATCAGGAGCGGATACCCCCTTTCCATGAAAAAATCTTTACCTTTTCTCAAACAAATCATCAGTAGAGATGGTCAGCATTGCCGATTTATGATTCCGCGGAAATTCCACGTTCCGCCAATGCAGATTTCCGCTACCGTTGTATTTCCACTGTATTTAGCAGTATTACAACGGTATTCCGATTTCCGCGGATTTCTGTTTTCCGTGGAAAATTCCGCCTACCGCACTACAAATCCTCATTCTCTGATTGGAGTATTCATTCCGAGTCTTCTGATTGGCTTAAAATTACTGACTATTAATATGGCGGATTTCCGCGGAAATTTCCGCTACCGCTTACCGCAGTACAAATCCTTATTCTCTGATTAGCTGATTCATCCCGTGTCTTCTGATTGGCTTAAAATGACCGATTATCGGTATAGCGGAAATGTCCGCGATTTGCGACAAATTCCGCATGCTAATTTCTGTGTACCGCATTCCGATGCGGAAATGTGGTTTCCGATCGGAAATGCGGAAATTTCCGTTCTGCAAAATCGGAATGAGCATCTCTAATCATCAGGGGCCTCTGTATGGCTGATATTGTGGTGAACCCCTCCCACAGTGTGATGTCAGGACCATGGTCCTGACAGTTTGCTGTCTGACTGTGAACCTCGCTGCATTGTAGGAAATAACAGCTGTTTCTTCTAACTGCCAAGCAAGCAGTATCTCCCTCTGAGCATAGAACTTTCAGTAAACAAACATTCCAGATGTCGCCACCTGTAATACATTTTAGAGCGTAAATCGTGGTGAGGAAAGATTTTACAATAGGCAGACACTGACTTCATTTACTAGGAAGGGTGATAATTTAGGAAAGGCTGGATTTATACTTTTAGTACTCCTAGGCCAACTTTCTTGTTCCCCCCCCCCCCCAGTCATGTGCAGCAGTGTCCTCCCATTCCATATGCAGCCCCCCCATCCATGTGCAGCAGTGTCCTCCCATTCCATATGCGGCCCCCACATCCAGGCACAGCAGCCCCTCTCTTTCATGTACAGCTCCCTTGTGCACCAGCTCCCCTCTTCTATGTGTTAATTGCAACCTCTCTTTTTAATCTGCAGCCCCCTTGCCGTATGCAGCAGCCCCTCTTCCATGTCCAGGCAGCCCACTTCAATGTGCAGCCGCCCACTTGCGCTGCAGACCCGGGCCTTTGTAGCCTTCGCAGAAATCTGACTGTAAGGCCTGGCAGCCTATTCACCCACGAATCAGCTCCATCGCCCCAATCTAACACCGCCTTCTTCACCTTGTGTGGCCCGTCCCCACTTGAACGGGAGGCGATTTGATAACACCTGCCCGATTTCGGTTACACCCAGGTCTTTGGGGCGCAAGGTATTGGAGCAGAATGCAGGGTAGGTAAATAAACCACCAGAACCAAACAGAAAGTGCAGGCAAGCAGCAAACAAGTCCAGAAACAATCCAAGGTCATACATGGTAGATCAGATATATCCCAGTACAGAAGGGTTAGGCAATTTCCAGGTCAAAAGGGTATCCAAGGTCGGTCCAGGCAGCAAACAGATTGGTCAAAAACAAGCAAGAGTCAGTCCAGGCAGCAAGAAGGAAAATCCAGGAAACAGGCAAAGGTCAAAGTCCAAAAAGCAATCCACAGCAATCTCAGCAGAGCACCCAGCAATCAGCCAAAGCAGACGCAATCATGGGCAATGACAAGGAGCACACACAATCTTATATATGAGAGGTAACCAATCAGTGGCCGGCCACAAACACACCCAACCAATCACTCTGCAGCATTTTCTTGCCTAAGTGTCAGCTGACTAACATATCAGCTGACACTATCTAAATCTACATCACAGGCGATAACCTGGACGTGAAGAGAGACATGCCCGCCCCCTCTGGCCACTGTATACATTATGCGATGCGGTGAGCGCGTCATGAGAGGAGAAGAGACGCCCTGCCCCCTCCAGCCACCGAGCATTCTCCAAGAAGTGGCGCGCACATCATCATCATCAGAGGAGAGCTCCTGATACCTGGAAGTGGAGGGGAGATCGCGGGCACAGACGGAAGGTGAGTTCATGACACTGACCCTGTCTGCATTTAGGCATTGTTGGGGGGGGGGGGGGGGAGAGGGTTAGGCACTAGGGGAGGTTTCAAGTAAGAATGGGTGCCAGGTTTGTCTATAGCAAAATATCAGTAATTTAAATTACCAATATTTTTACTATCGGCAAAACCTGTCCTGTGCTCATAACTCATGCAGCGACAGCGCAATACGCACTAAGGGATGTATTACATCCAGCAGTTCTCCTTTAAAGGGAATCTGAAGTGAGAGGTATATGGAGGCTGCCATGTTTATTTCCTTTTAAGCAATACCAGTTGCTAGGCCCTCCTGCTGATCCTCTGCCTCTAATACTATTAGCCATAGCCCCTGAACAAGCATGCAGCAGATCAGGTGTTTCTGACATTAATGTCAGATCTGACAAGACTAGCTGCATGCTTGTTTCTGGTGTTACTCAGATACTACTGCAGAGAAATAGACCAGCAGGGCTGCCAGGCAACTGGTATTGCTTAAAAGGAACTAAATACCTCCGTATACCTCTTACTTCAGTTCCCCTTTAAAGGGAATCTGAAGTGAAAATAAACTTATGATATAATGAATTGCATATGTAGCACAGCTAAGAAATGGAACATTATTAGCACAGACATGAGTCTCAGGCCTGGAACCCACTACAAATCGCACGCTATCGCAATCGCTAGCGTTTTTATTCAGAGTTTTGAAAGCGATTTCATGAGCGTTTTCCGGCACTTTTGGGAGAGAGTTTAAAAAGTGTAAGCTTTTTGCCAGCAATTGTGTAGCGATTTGCGATTAGCGATATTAATTCTGATTGGTCCTTTCAAAGTATCAGAATTTTATGTACAGTTTGCAATTGCACTCAAATCTCTATGTGTAGCTATTCATGAGCGATTTGCCAGCGCTTCAGTACATTACATTGAAGCACAAACGCTCCCAAAATGCTGCATGTCCTGCGATTGTGATTTTGCTAATCACAATCGCTACTTTGGAATTTGTTACATTTATTTGCATTGGCAGAGCGTTTAGGGAAATCGATAGCGATTCAAAGCGCTCCCCAAACGCTCAAAAAATCGCTCTAGTGGGTCCCAGCCCTCATATTGTTTCCAGTACAGGAAGAGTTAACCTCCTTGCCGGTCTAAAAAATCCGGCAAGGAGGCAGCGCCGCACATTTTTTAAATTTTTTTTTTTTTTAAATCATGTAGCGAGCCAAGGGCTCGCTACATGATAGCCGCTAAGCGGCGGCATCCCCCCACCCGTATGCAGGGAATCCCGTTGAGAACGGGATTTCCTGCAGGGCTTCCCCGGTCGCCATGGCGACGGGGCGGGATGACGTCACCGACGTCATGGACGTCGGGACGTCATAGGGAATCCCGATCCGCCCCTCAACGCTGCCTGGCACTGATTGGCCAGGCAGCGCAGGGCTCTGGGGCGGGGGGGAGCGACTCGGCGCGGCGGATTGCGGCGGATCGGCGGCGAGCGGCGGCGATCGGAAGTTACAAGCAGCTAGCAAAGTGCTAGCTGCTTGTAACAAAAAAAAAATTATGCAAATCGGCCCAGCGGGGCCTGAGATATCCTCCTGCGCAGGTTACCCCGAGCTGAGCTCGGGATAACCGGCAAGGAGGTTAAAGAAAACCTGAACTGAAAATTAAAAGTCAAAATAAGCATACACAAGTCATACTTACCTCCCGTGTAGTCTACTCATCAATCTCTTTCTCCTCTCCTGCTTCCTGTTTGTCCACTGTGATCAATGCAATTATCTGTCCTCCATTTTGAAAATGGCTGTTACCCCATAACAGCTTCCTGGTCAGCACACTGTTAAACTGTAACATCGCCCACTTGAGCCATAGGGAAACATGGACACATCAGTTATCCTCTCAGCTGTAACTGACAGCAACTGATATATTTCAGTTCTGACAAAATGTTGTCAGAACTGGAAGGGATCACTGTAAGAAGAAAATTGTGAGCTTGTGAGAGGAACTGATGGCAAGGTAACTATGTAATGTTCATTTGAAGTTACCTCATGGATTTATTTTAAATTATTTTACTCAGTACAGGTTCTCTTTAAGAAACTTTAGTTGTTATCTATGCAAAAGAGCTTCTCTGAGCTCTCTAAACAAGCTTGGTCAGCTACAGTGCTGTTTTCTGAAGCACTTATCTCAACCTGTCTCTCGCTGTTTTGTGTTTGTTTAAGGTTTTACTGCAGGAGAGTTCAAAGGGTCATTAGCTCTGCTCTCTTTCATAGTTTAAAATACAGAGTATAGTTTGTGAACTGCAAATATTAGAGAATGATGAAATGTTATAAAAAATAAAGCTATATAAAAGAAAATTAAAGATGAGACTCTTTTCTTTGCTACTAATGTTCTATAAAGTATCCGTACTACACATACAATTCATTATATCATAAGGTTTTTTTTTCGCTTCAGTGTCACTTTACAATAGGCATCTGCAGCTCAAACAAGAATGATTACTGCTGTAGAGAATGCTATTTCCAGCTGCCTTTATGTAAAGCTCCACCCCTCCACCCTGCGCCATCCTGACAATTGCAGCCTGCGCATCCTCCATGCCGTAGCCATGCACACTCTGTCATTAAGGTTAATGACTGCGTTTATTAGGCCGCAGCCCAATCCTTCATGCCTTGCGAAAACTGTTTGCAGCCTACATAATTATTCTGAAAACTGCCGCTCTGCCCACATCGTAATCGCTTCCTTTGCCAAATCTCTGACTAATAGTATCTTGGTAGTTATTTTCAGTTCCAAGCCCCCTGTTCCCATCCGTGCAGTCGTCATTATTCTTAAAGGGAACCTGAACTGAGTAAAATTATTTAAAATAAACACATGACGTAGCTGCAAATGAATATCACATACTTACCTCACCGCCAGTTCCTCTCAGAGGCTCACTATTTTCTTCTGACAATGATCCCTTCCAGTTCTGACAACATTTTGTCAGAACTGAAATATACCAGTTGCAGACAGTTATATATCATCTGCTGTTAGTTGCAACTGAATGTGCAGGGTAATGTCCATGTTTCACTATGGTTCAAGTGGGTGATATTACAGTTTAACAGTGTGCTGACCAGGAAGCTGTTATGGAGTAATGGCCATTTTCAAAATGGAGGACAAAGAATTCCATGGATCACAGTGGGCAAATGGGACACAGGAGAGAAGAAAGAGATTGATGAGCAGACTACACGGGAGGTAAGTATGACCTGTGTATGGATATCTTCACTTTTTATTTTCAGTTCAGGTTCAGATCCCGGGCTTTTGTAATGCCTTAGTGGAGGTCGATGTACAGTCAGTGAAATTAAAAATTATCAGTCAGAGACCGTGAAAGCCATGTGTGTAATCTGTGCCTGGGGTCACGCAAATAAAACATGCCGCAAAGGCACCGCTGTTCAGCTGAAGGAAGGAGTTCTGCGATAATATATGCTTCATGGCTGAATTAAAGAGGAACTCCAGTGAAAATAATGTAATAAGAAACGTGCTTCATTTTTTACAATAATTATGTACAAATGATTTAGTCAGTGTTTGCCCATTGTAAAATCTTTTAAATCCCTGATTTACATTCTGACATTTATTACATGGTGACATTTTTACTGTTGGCAGGTGATGTAGCAGTTTTGGCAGTTGGAAACAGCTGTAAACAGCTATTTTCCACAATGCAACAGGGTTCCCAGACATGAAACTGCCAAGAGTACGTACTCAGAATTTGTTTGTGGGAGGGGTTTCACCACAATATCAGTCATACAGCGCCCCCTGATGGTCTGTTTGTGAAAAGGAATACATTTCTCATGTAAAAGAGGGTATCAGCTACTGATTGGGATAAAGTTCAATTCTTGGTCGGAGTTTCTCTTTAAGTATTCCAAGAGCTCTCCCCAGACTTCAAATGACCTCAGGTTACACCCTACCAACCACTCTCTTCCTGGATATATAAAGGGTACCTGGAGTCACATGTGACATGATGAGATTAAAGTGGACCTGAACTCTTGCACAGGACATGAGGAAAACACAGAGAAATGCACCCTGTATGTATTTAGAGAATTAGCCCGTCTAATTCCTCCCTCACCTGTGACTAATCACCAGTGTAATTTGATCTCTCAGCTGTGTCAGCTCAGGAATCTTGACAGTCCTTGGCAGAGAATCTAATTTGTAAACACGCGATGTTAACCCTATGTCTGCTTCCATGAAAGCAGGAACTAGACACGCTGCAGATGTATTGCAGGATTTGCATCAGATGTAACAAACACATCTTTTTTATGTTATTATGCTGTTGCTTATCTTTTAGAGCAGAGAGGAAGTTCTGAGTTCAGGTCCACTTTAACATGTGCAGTAATAGTAACAATCCTACTTAGAACTTGCCTATATTACCGTTTTATTTTTTTAATGCAAGGTTTATTATTATTATTGCATGAAGGCAGGTCCCCTACTTACAAGCAGGTTCCATTTTGGGAGATTGTTTGTAAGTTGTTTTTTTTGCAAAGGCATTGCGTTAGGGGTACGTTATGCGACCTTAACGTCCCCTAAAACGCAACGTCTCGGTGGGAAAGAGGCCTTACAGTCAGTAGGCAGTAACCATTTGACAGGTTTTGGACTAGTCCATCTCCTTGTATGGGGGGTTCTCAGAGTTTCCTTTATTCTTTAAAAAAGAAAAAAAAATCACTCCCTGGAAATGATCTATACAAGGACACCAGCCAGCCTTCCTACTCACTTGCCCACTATTTTGGAGGTTGGACTGAGTAACTGCCATTCAGCAGGTGGTTTTGAAAATGAAGAAAACCCTGTCTCCTATGAGGATATGGACTAGTCCAAAAATTGTCTGATCTTAACTACGTGCTGTAAGTGACAGCAACATAGGAAAAAATACATTCATAGTGAATTTTATTCTGGATCAAATGTACATTTTATACATATGAATTAAACATTTACACTTTTTCACAACGGTGGTCCCTTAAGACAGTATATACGTTTATATCTTCAGCTCACTACATCATAAATAGTCCACCTTTTCTTTGTTTATTGCTTAAAGCGGAATAAAACCCAACATTTCTTCTTTGCTCTAAAACATTATTTACAGCATATTATATACAACCAGCATTTTTTTTTACTAGACCAGCATTCAAAGGGTTACACACAGGGCTGGACAGTTCAGTGCAGAGAAATCTGGATGCATCCAAAGTTTAGATAATGTTATCTTGTGTTTACGTAAGTGTATCCAGTGAGGAATGTGACACGTTCTCTGACTGTGCAGAAGCTGCTGGACACAAACAGACACTAAAAGCATTTCTGCCTTCAATACATAATAAAAACCAGTTATAAATAAAATGCAAAGTCAGCTCTCAAAGCAAAAAACTGTACTTTTGGGAACCTATAATTTCTAAATGAATAATAATACTTATGCACAAATGCAAATATGATAACCGTATGGCATATAAAAAGTAGGAAACATGTTTTTATTGAATATTATGTCAGGGTTTTATACCGCTTTAAGTTAGTCCTATTGGGATATTCTGGTTTTATTGTTGCTGTATCACTGTTGCTCTCTGCTACACCTGACTGTAACTCCTGGGAACTAGCAGCTGTCAGGAATCACTTACAGCTAGTGCTGGCATTGTGACCGCCTGACCTCTCCCCCAGCCGGGTGGTCTTCTGGGAAAAGACTGTAAAAGTGGTCCACCAACCAAGCAACTTAACTGCCAGCCCAGAGGGAGCGGCCTCACCTGACCCAAATTCACCTCATTAAATTGTGAGCAGGATGCTGCCAGTACAATGACCTCAAGGTATGTACAGACCACAGGGACAGGTAGTGGGCTGAATACACGAGCAGGGGGATAAGTGTTCTCGGTAACCTTGTCTGCAGTCAGAATCCTGTTACTATGGCGCTAAGGAAGGCCTAGCTTAGCCTCTTTGGCAGTGTTTACCTGACCTGATGGAAGCCCATCATTGAGGACATGGTAAAAATCCGCCAATGGTCTTAATGTCCTATCAAATAAAAGAGATAGTATATCGGAGAATCATTTAATTGGAAAGGTACTTAGGATTTTTCTTGTTATCATGTATCATGTACATTTATATAAACATCATTGGGGTAAGGTAGGTGTGAGTCAGGTCATTTGTTTATTATTTAATAATTATAACCTTTTATTCACAAAAACAATACACAAACATCATAAAATGGGCGATACCAACACACTTGCCATCAAGAATAGTCACACATATCTATAATTATATTTCTACCAACAAGTAAAGTGCAGAAAAACAGTAGGCTCTGCTTTTCTGGAGTGTGTCCGCTAGTAATTGCTTCAGCCACTTCTATTAGAGGAATATAACCAGAGAATTATTAGAATAACACACAGTTATACTTTTTTTCGGCCAAGGTAAAGACAAAACTCAAGTGTTTCGTGAACCTGACAAGGTAATGATCACTTCTTCAGGATGACATTCCTTGTTTTAAGAACTCAAAGGTAAAGCTTGTTTCTGAAATTGAGCAAAGGGAAACAGGAAAAGCACTTGGTCATGACCTGGTTCACAAAACATGTCGATTTTTGTCCTTACTTTGGCTGAAAAAAAGTATACTACAATATGTATAATGATATTTTAGTAATATTAAAATTGGGAAAAAGGCTCTGGTCCTTAAAGGGGCCAGAGCCTCCTGTCCTCAAGTAGTTAACCAATAACCTCACCCCCCCTCCCCCACCTTGCCCCAATACTGCACTCAAGACATTGTGGGGTCATGCAAGGAGTGGTGGTGAGATATTTTCCTCTGCTGTGGGCCTCCTCTGTGCCTCCTGGCAGTCACTCTCTCTACACTGCCATTCTCTTGCACCTAAACATGTGACTTGCATCAGTCATGTGATCAGGAGCCAGTGAATGGCAGCAGTGTGCGGCTGTGCAGCATAGATTGGACCTGTAGCACTGGAGCAGGTAAACTTCACACCTCTCCCTGTGCTACTCTGAGTGTGAGTGGAGAGAGGGAGGAGGAGCGAGCCCCAAAGTCCCCAGCCCCTCCCCCCCCCTCACGTTCGTGGGGTCACAAGGGCTATTGTTATATTGTTACACAAAAAATAAAAATACTGAATAGAGTGACAGAGTTCTTTTTTTTTTTAAATCTATGCCTTCATCTCCCACACAGTGGGGGACAAATCCTGTCCCTTCCCTCCTTATGCCTGTTTTGTGTGATGTCCCTAGTGAGCCACCGTCATGGGAGTGGAAAGGCTCAATGGGCACCCGCCAGATCCCTGAGAGGCTGGCAGTAATGGGCAGGTGCTTCCATCAGTCAGCTCTTTGTATCAGCGGCACCAATGCAGGGAGAGGCAGGCATCGTTGTAATGGCAGACAGAAGTTGAAGCAGCCATTTCATCTCCTCAGTCCTCACCTATGCTCATTTGTAATTCACTTTTTCTCCTAGTTGTTGCTGCCCTAAAGCACGTGATTCACGCTGCTTCATGAAAGGACCGCCCCTGATTACCCAGAGCCTTTACTCTTCTAAGGTAAGTATAAAACCTGAAGTAGGTTTTCTCACTTCAAGGTCACTTTAAAGAGAGCGGATCAGGTAGCCGCTTTGGCCCAGAGGTCACGAAAGTGAAAGTGAGCTGCATTGAGAGACTGTTTTCTCTCATAGCGTGCAGAGAGGCGGGGAAGCGGCAGGGGCAGCTCTGGAAACCCTGTAGGAACACCCCTGGTGGGCGTTTAGAACAGGGAATTCCTCTCCCCCGTACTTAC
This sequence comes from Hyperolius riggenbachi, assembly GCF_040937935.1. Lineage (NCBI taxonomy): Eukaryota > Metazoa > Chordata > Amphibia > Anura > Hyperoliidae > Hyperolius > Hyperolius riggenbachi. The sequence goes on from NC_090647.1 coordinate 50,681,451, forward strand.
CTCCAAGTTAGCGACAAATATTGTCGCTATTCTCTACTCTCGGAGGGCGCGCGGGGGGGGGGGGGGGGGGGCAGAGAGTGGCGGTGTGGGGACAGAGAGGCATGTCATAAGGCAGAAAACATGCCTCTGTATTTCCCCTCCTCCCCCCCCCAGAGACCATCTCGGGGTTCTCTTTAAGTCTTATTAACCAATATGCAGCTGGCCACATAGCCTGGTTAGCACGATAAGAAGAACGTACCCCTTTCTCAAGTGCACAAGAAAGTTGGCCTGAGGTCGAAAGAATCATATACAAGGCCTTGCAGGCAACTACCACTGCTAAGCTTTCTTCTTCCTAAAATAGCTTAAATAAACTGACAGAAAATCCAAAGCCTGCATTAGTCTTGACGAGGAGTAGAGGACATGAAGAACAAAAGGCCGGCCGCGCATAAAGGAGAGGCATTTAAACAGGCAGGGGTCCAATTCACATCACAAGGGAGTAACTGCATTTAGCTGGAAATAAAGTGTCGGCGATTTTCCCTGATACTGAGATAGGTGACCTGCTTCATGTGTGCTAGGACATCTGAGAACACGAGTCTCTAACCAGAGGATGACTACTGCTGCTGTCGCTGTAAGAATCTGCAGCTTCAGTTATGTATATTTAGGATTTGTTTGCTGTTATTTTAGTTTATTGTATTATGTAATTGATAGTGATGACAAAATTAAACTAAAGGAAACCTGTAAGGTGTTTATCTTACCCGGAGCTTCTACCGGCCCCCTGCAGACATCCGGTGCCCACGCTGGGACAAAACGACCCTCCGGTCCCCCGCTGCGGCTCAGTTTAGTTATCACCGACTTGCACGACGACACTTGCATGGCCCTCGTCACTGCACCTGCACCTGTCCTCGTTTGCGCTCCCGTCACCTGGAAGGTTCTGTGCAGACCCAGAATGAGAAAACCTTGGACTGTGTTTACGGTGCAGTCGCCAAAAATGAAAGTGATCCATAGCGGAGGACCGGAGGATTGGTTTGTCCCGGCGTGGGCACAGGATGTGTGCAGGAAGGTCGGTAGAAGCTCCAGGTAAGTTAAACTATTTTTTTCTAAAGAAAACCTGTACTGAAAAATGTTCCCCTGGGGGGTACTCACCTCAGTAGGGGGAAGCCTCTGGACCCTATCGAGGCTTCCCCCGTTCTCCTGTGTCCCACGGCGGTCTCGCTACAGCCCCCGGAACGCACAGGCGACAAATCCGACAGCCTGTACAATATTTACCTTTTCGGGCTCCAGCTCTCTGACAGAAATAGGCGTAAAAATAGCCGATCTCCATCGGGTCCGCTCTACTGCGCAGGAGCAGGAGACTTGCACCTGTGCAGTAGAGCGGCCTGACGGAGATTGGATATTTTCACCTATCTCCGTGGGAAGAGAGGATACTGCGCCTACGCTGGAGCCAAAAGGTAAATATTTACATCGCCGCCGCTCCGGGAGGATTTTCTCCGCCGCCGTGTTACCGAGGAGGACGGGGGAAGCCTCAAAAGGATCCGGAGGCTTCCCCCACCCGAGGTGAGTACCCCCCAGGGGAGTTTTTTCATTACAGATTTTCATTAAGTACTTACAGGTTTCCTTTAGGCAGTACAGTACAATGCATGTGGACAGTACAATACATACGTTTTATACTGTAAGTAGAACGCATATTTATATACTTATGTATGAGTTTTTTGTTTTGTTTTTTTACCTGGGATAGTATGGCTGTCCCTGCTGCTTAAACAGCTCAGTAAACATGATGCCAAGTAAAGCTGCTAACGAATGTGTATTTTGCACATTTTCCCAATGAATAAGCAAAGCAATTTTTTTTTAATTTTTTGTCAGTAAGGCTCTGCCAGCCGTGAAATGGTTAAACAGATTGCACATATGTAAAAAAAAAAAACAGTCAATATCTTACATTTTATTAAAGTAATTTAATCAGCAGACTATAAGTATTCAGTGATCAGTCATGTATTCCTCGTACAGCTGGTGAAAATAAGCCTGCCTTGATTGCACAGATTTTACAAGTGCTGTCAACATTTACTGCCTGTTTCATTTAACGGTAAGAATGAATGGCAGATGAGAGGGGAATGATGGTATAGAGGGCGAGCAAAAGTCCAGCCTGAATCAGGACTAATGACCAGAGCATGCACTGTTTTCATCACTTTTGTTATTGTTGTAATGTAAGGTGAATAATTTTCAGAGGCAGATTAATAGTTGACGTGGGAAGTTTTTCAGCCTGTAGGTGTCACTGTTGCTCTCTGCACTTTGCAGGAATGATGTTCAGCCATTCCTATGGAGAAAGGGAAGCAGGAATGCTACCCAGTAACCCAGCCAAAGCTAAGGGATGTTTTTGCCAGCTTCCTTTTAAAATTGCCAATTAACAACGAAGAGGCCAAAAATGAGAGACTCCCCTTACTTGAAAGTAAACCAGTCCAACAGTGACGTAGAGTGACGAAAAAACGCAGTCTAAATGGGCAAGATGAAAGTGGCTTTGAAGAAGGGATGATTGTCAGTGCAAGAAGTGCAAGAAGAGCTGGTGCTACTGGTGCTAGCACCTCTGCAATGTTATCAGCATCTTGTTGAGTCCATGCCAAGAAGAATATCGGCTGTGATCCGAGCAAAATGTGCACCAACTCATTATAAGAGGATGTCTCTATTGTTTTGGTCACTCAGTGTACAATAGTGATCTTGCTACACTGCTTACTTAAAGGGACTTTTTTTTTTACTTACCCGAGGCCTGCTCCAGCCCCATAAGCATGGATGTGTCCCTCGCCGTCCTCCTGCGATGTTCAGTTCAGCCGCGGTGAGCCCCGGTAAGCAGCTCAGTGACGTCTGCGAGTCCGACTAAGCCGTGTACCGGGAGTTGACGGTGGCTGAATGGGAGATCGCAGGAGGACGGCGAGGGACACATGCATGCTTATGGGGCTGGAGGAAGCCCCAGGTAAGTTAAAAAAAGGCAAGAAGACTCATCTCTGAGTCTCTTCAAAGGGGGAAAAAAAATCAGTTTTACTCACCTGGGGCTTCTACCAGCCTCCTGCAACCGTCCTGTGCCCTCGCAGACACAATCGGATCCTTCCTGTCCCCACCGGATCCATCTGAAAATGGCGCCTGCGAATAATGGCGCACGGTGTTGCCGCTAATCCGTTTGTCGCTTATCGCTATTTAATGTTAAAGCCTTATCATTATTTAGCGTTAACACACAGAACCCTCTCTGTACCTATCCCTAACCCCTAGACCCCCCCGTGGTCCCTAACCCTAAGCACTTTGCTGGTGGTGCCTAACCCTAAGACCCCCCTGGTGGTGCCTAACCCTAAGACCCCCCTGGTGGTGCCTAACCCTAACCACCACCCCTGTGGTGCCTAACCCTAACCACCACCCCTGTGGTGCCTAACCCTAACCACCCCCTGGTGGTACCTACCCCTAGGACCCCCCTGGTGGTGCCTAACCCTAAGCACCCCCCTGGTGGGGCCTAACCCTAAGACCCTCCTGGTGGTGCATAACCCTAAATCTCCCCTGGTGGTGCCTAACCCTAACCTTGACAGTGATACATTAAATCCATTCACCGTTTTGCAGTTAAATAACTTCTGCAGTTTGGCTTATGTTGGGCGCTATTGATAAATAATGTTACTGTGCGCAATAATGTCTGCTGTTTGGCATATGAACGGCGCTATTGATAAATAACGTTACTGTGTGCCGTTTTTCTTCTTTTTTCCCTGTGCGCCATTATCATGCAGTACTAACGATAAATAGCGTTAAGCGTATCTTTTTAATGCGGCGACATTTTTATGCATAGGCGCTGTGCGCCATTATTCACTGATCCGGTCCCCACTGCCGGCTACTACTTGTGAAGTCAGCACTAGGCTCATTAAAATCCAGTGTATTCTCTGTTTATCTGCATAGTGAGCTCACTCTGTTGGCCTAATTATAAGTCCTACTAGCTGATTGCCCGGCGTTGCCCGGGTATGTATTTGGCTGGTGTTGGCTCTGCAAACTTTTTCTAACCCTAACACACAATTACTTAATGACCAAGTTTGTGAGCTTTGCTGTCTTTGGCATCAATAATTTGCATTGAAATGAAAAAAATCAGATTGGCTGTTTGTGGCTCCACCCCATTTTCTGAATTTTAACCCCAGTCACCCAATAACCAACTGTACCAGGTTTGAGGCCTGTGCAATTAACAGTTCAAGAATGGTAGCAATTAAATATTCCCCTTGAAAAGCAATAGGTGGAGCCTAATTTTGTAGGCTCCACCCACTTTTCTGAATATTAATCCCAGTCACCCAGTGACCAACTGTGCAAACTTTAAAAACCCTGCCATTAACAATGTAAGAATGGCTGCAGTTTACATTTTCCCAGTGAAATTTGTATTTGTCTCCACCCACTGATGACCCGGTGTTGCCCGGATATGTATTTGACTGGTGACTTTCTAACCCTAACGCACAAACACTCAATGACTAAGTTTGTGAGATTTGGGGTCCTTGGCATCAATAATTTGTATATTCCCATAGAAATTAAACAAATCAGATAGGCCATTTGTGGCTCCGCCCCTCTCCAGCATTTGAACCCCAGTCACCCAATGACCAACTGTAGCAGGTTTAAGGCATCTGCTATTAACAGTGTAAAAATGGCAGCAATTTAACCACTTCACCACTGAGGGGTTTTACCCCCTGAGCACCAGAGCAATTTTCACCTTTCAGCGCTCCTTCCATTCATTCGTCTATAACTTTATTATTACTTATCGCAATGAAATGAACTATATCTTGTTTTTTTTGCCACCAATTAGGCTTTCTTTAGGTGGGACATTATGCCAAGAATAATTTTTTTCTAAATGTGTTTTAATGGGAAAATAGGAAAAATGTGGGGAAAAAAATAATTATTTTTCAGTTTTCGGCCATTATAGTTTTTAAATAATGCATGCTACTGTAATTAAAACCCATGAAACGTATTTGCCCTTTTGTCCCGGTTATAAAACCATTTAAATTATGTCCCTATCACAATGTTTGGCGCCAATATTTTATTTGGAAATAAAGGTGCATTTTTTTCAGTTTTGCGTCCATCCCTAATTACAAGCCCATAGTTTATAAAGTAACAGTGTTATACCCTCTTGACATAAATATTTAAAAAGTTCAGTCCCTAAGGTAACTATTTATGTATTTTTTTTAATTGTAAATTTTTTATTTTTTTTTTAATTACAAAAAAAAAAAAAAAATGGGGAGTGTGGGAGGTAATGAGTTAATTTTATGTGTAAAAGTCATTTATTTGTATGTGAAAAATGTGTAGGGTGTAGTTTACTATTTGGCCACAAGATGGCCACAGTAACTTTTTGTTTTAATGCGACCTCCAAGCTTCCTTCCGGAAGCTTGGAGGAAGTATAATGAGCATGGACACGTGAGTTTTTTCTCACAATGATCGCGCTGCCCATAGGAGAGCAGCTGATCATTGCGGGGCTTAGATCAACGAACGGGAATGGATTTTCCCGTTCATTGATCTCTGGGCGAGCGGGCGGCGGCGGTTTTACTAGCGGCGGGCGGCGTGTTTACGAGCGGGAGCGCGGGCAGCGTCGGGAACGCGGAAAGTACGTGTTTCTCCGTCCCTGGTTTTTAAAGGATGGAAAAAGGGGCGGAGAAATACGTACGCGCGGGGGTAAAGTGGTTAAATATTCCACTTGAAAATCAACAGGTGAATTTTGATTGGCTATTATAGGCTCCACTCACTTCCCTGAATATTAATCTCAGTCACTCAGTGACCATCTGGGCAAAGTTTGTTAACCCTGCCATAAACAGTGTAAGAAGGGCTGCAGTTTACACTTTCCCAGTGAAATTTGTTTTTGGCTCCACCCACTTTTTGTAACCTGGACACAAAGTTACTACTCAATGACCAAGTTTGTGAGCTCTGGGGTCCTTGGCATCAATAATTTGTATTTTCCCATAAAATGAAACAAATCTGATTCACCTTTTGTGGCTCTGTCCCCTTTTCTGAATTTGAACCCCAGTGACCCAATGACCAACTGTACCAGGTTTGAGGCTTGTGCCATAAGTGCAAGAATGGCAGCAATTTTAATATTCTCCTTGAAAAGTGACATGTGATTTTTGATTGCCATTTTTAGGCTCCTCCCACCTTTCTGAATATTAAGCCCAGTCACCCAGTAACCAGCTATGCTAAGTTTAAGAACCCTGCCATTAACAGTGAAGAAGGGCTGCAGTTTACAATTTCCAGAAAAATCTGTTTTTAACTCCACCCACTTTTTGTAACCTGGACACACAGTCACTACTCAATGACCAAGTTTGTGAGCTTTTGGGTTCGTGGCATCAAAATTGTGCTAATGTAAGCAGTTTATCCAGCAAAGAAATCTGGCTGTTTTTGGCTCCGCACCTTTACTGAATTTGAACATTTTTGCATTTTGCCATTGAAATTAAACAAATCTAATTGGCTGTTTTTGGCCTGATCCCTTCAGAATTTAAACCCCAGTCTCCCAGTGACAGACTGTAGCAGATTTTAGGCCTCTGCCATTAAGAGTGCATGAATGGCAGCAATGTAAATATTCCCCTTGAAAATCTGAAGGTGAATTTTGATTGGCTGCTGTAGGCTCCACCCACTTTTCTGAATATTAGTCCCAGTCACCCAGTGGCCAACTGTGTCACGTTTGAAAACCCTGCCAATAACAGAATGGCTGAAATCAATCTAACAAATCTGATTGGCTGTTTGTGGCTCCACCCCTTTAGTGAATTTGGACCCTAATCACCCAATGACTGACTTTATCAGGTTTGAGGCCTCTGAGAATGGTAGCAATGGGAATATTCCCCTTGAAAATCAATAGGTACATTTTGATTGGCTGTTGTAGGCTCCACCCACATTTCTGAATATTCATCCCAGTCACCCAGTGGCCAATTGTGTAAAGTTTGGGAACCCTGCCATGTTAAAAATGTAGTTGTTGGCACCGCGCCCACTTTTTATAACCTTGACATACAGTCACTCAGTTATCAAGTTTATCGGCTTTGGGGTCCTTGGTATCAATACTTTGTATATTCATTGAAAAATAAACAAATCTGTCTGTTTGTGGCTCCGCCCCTTTCCGAATTTAGACCCCAGTCACCCAGCGACCAACTGTACCAAGTTTGAGGAATCTGCTTTTCACAGTATAAGAGAATGGTAGCAGATGAAATATTCCCTTTGAAAATCAAAAGGTGAATTTTTATTGGCTGTTGTAGGCTCCACCCACCTTCCAAAATCTTAATCTCAGTCACCCAGTGACCAACTGTGCAAAGTTTGAGAACGCTGCCATTAACGGTGTAAAAATGGCTGCAGTTTATATTTTCCCAATAAAAGTTTTTTTGGCTCTGCCCACTTTTTGTAACCTTGACACACACAGTCACTCAATGACCAAGTTTGTGACCTTTCAGGTTCCTGGCATAAAAAATATGTGAATGGAAGCAGTTTATTCACCAAGGAAATCTGATTGGCTGTATGTGGCCTCGCCCCTTTAGTGAATTTGGACCCCAGTCACCCAATGACCGACTGTAGCAGGTTTGAAGCCTCTGCCATTAAAAGTGTAAGGGCTCATTTCCACTATCGCGAATTCGCATGCGTTTTTCGCATGCAAATTCGCATAGCAATACAAGTGAATGGGACTGTTTCCACTTGTCAGGATTCCTTTGCGTTTTACTGTGCAGAAAAAATTCGCATGGCAGAGCCATCAGAATTCGCATATCGCATACCGCTATGCGAATCGCATGCAATGTATTTAATAAGAAATTCGCATGAGGTTTGGGTATGCGAATTTTCATGCGAATTCGCATAGAAACAATGGAAAAGCACACCAGCAGTGCCATGGTTAAATTCGCATACATCGTCATCCATGTGAATTCGCGTGCGAATTTGCATGAAAATTCGCATGGAACCGCATGCGAATTTCGCATTCGCATGCGAATTTTTACCGCGGCGATTCGCACCGCACAAGTGGAAATGCAGCCTTAGAATAGCAGCAGTTTAAATATTCCCCTTGAAAATCAATAGGTGAATTTTGATTGGCTGTTGTAGGCTCCACCCATTTTCTTGAATCGTAATCGTATTCACCCAGTGACCAAGTGTACCAAGTTTGAGAACCCTGCGATTAACAGTCTAAGAATGGCTGCAGTTTACATTTTCCCATTTAAATGAATGGCTGAAATTTGATTGGCAGTTTTATGCTCCGCCCACTTTTCCTGGATTTGTAACCTCGGTCACCAAGTGACCAACTGTGCCATGTGTGGGGACTCTGGCTTGATTACTGTGAGAATGGCAGCCTTTTACATTTTTTTCCATTGACTTGAATGGGTGAAATCTGATTTGCTGTTTGTAGCTCCGCCCACATGTGCAGGGGGGCCGCGAGACCCCCAGAACATATCATCCCAGGTAGTAAGGCATCTGTGTACCAAGTTTCGTTCAAATCGGTCAAGCCGTTTTCGCGTGATCGCGGCACACACACACACACACGCACACACACACACACACACACACGATTTTATATATATAGATAACTAAAAGAGACGGTAGTTTGCCAGGGAATCAGCGAACTAAAATCCCATAATGCCTAGCATGACTTCTCACCTGAGATCAGATGGCAATTGGCATTAACGAACCAGCGGCTTCTAATGTGACCACAGGTTTGTGAATGTGTAAACTCCATCCCTATTGCTCAGCTGGCTTCATGTCTACTGAGAGGGATATGGAGGCTGCCATACTCGTTTCCTTGTAAACAACACAAATTACCTGGCTGTCCTGCGGATCCTCTTCCTACAATACTTTTAGGCCTGGAACCCACTGAAATCCGCAAACGCAAAACGCAACCGCTAGCGTTTTGTCTGAGCGGTTTGCAACCGGATTCATGCGCGTTTTCGGTCGCGTTTTGCAACAGTGTATTTTTTTGCTCAGCGGTTGTGTAGCGTTTTGCGTTTCGCGTTTTTATCCTGATTGGTCCTGTGAATTATTTTTCATTTTGTTACAGTGTGCTGAACCGCAAAACGCTAGCAAAACCGCTCAGTTTAGGTTTTGCTGAGCGTTTCCGCTAGCGTTTCAATACTTTACATTGAAGCGCTAACGCTCCCAAAATGCTGCAGGTCCTGCGTTTGCGTTTCTGGGAAACGCAAACGCTCCTGTGGAAGTTGCCCCATCCATTAACATCAGCTGAGCGTTTTGGCAAAACGCTAGCGTATCGCAGCGCTGCCAAAATGCTCAAAAAATCGCTCTTGTGGGTTCCAGCCCTTAGGGCTTGTTCATACTATAGGCTTGATTCACTAAAGCTATCACTGCTATCACAGCAGTTATCATGCGATCTGCCGCACGTAAAGGTTTGCACACGAACACCGTTACTTCGCGTGATAAGCGAAGGTTTGCGCACGATCACAAGCGCTTTTCACGTGAAATGCGCCCATGATCGCGTGCAAACCCTCGCTTATCACGCAAAGTAAGGCCGTTTGCGCGCAAACCTTTACGTGCGGCAGATCGCATGATAACTGCTGTGATAGCAGTGATCACGCTATAGTGAATTGAGCCCAATGAGCACTTTGAGATTATTTTAAGCGCTAGTGGTTTAAAAAGCGCTTTAAAAGCACTTGTGAAATGAATTTCAATGTGTGTTCTCCCATGAGCGATGAGCTTTCTTTCCAATCTCAAACGCGGCTCCTGCACCATTTTCAGAGCACTTGAGCTTCAATGGAAGGTATAGGGAAATCGCTAAGCGATTTTGTAAACGCTTTTGATTACAAAGTACATTAAAGATATTCAGTCCCAGGTCAAAGAGTTCACTTCCTGTCTACAGAGAATAAAAAAATGCAAATCGCCAAACAAAAGCGCTTACAAAATAAAAATCACAAATCAATCAAAAAACAGGCGGAAAATCGCTTTAAAAAGCACTCACAAAAGCGATTAGCGATTGCGCTTGCGAAGTATAATGCGAAAAAAAGCCTAAGCCATAGACCAGTGATGGCTAACCTTGGCACTCCAGCTGTGGTGGAACTACAAGTCCCATCACGCATTGCAATGCTCTGACAGCTCTAAGCATAACTCGGGGAGGCAGAGGTAGTAGTTTTGTCACAGCTGGAGTGCCAAGGTTAGCCATCACTGCCATAGACCCTGAACAAGCATGCAGCAGATCAGAGGTTTCTGACTGAAGTGTGACGGGATTAGCTGCATGCTTGTTTCAGGTGTGTGATTCAGCCAATACTTTAGCGTTGTGGTGTAATGGATCTATGCTATATAATGGACACAGACTGTGCGCGGTAATTGTGTGATTGAGACATAGCTGGGACAGCAGGAGATTCATTCGCTGGAGGTGATTTTGTTGATGTCAACTTCAATGACAATGATAACAAAGCGAGCGAGAGAGTTGTGCTTTCAGCAAATGCTTTTTGTCAAATGTTGCATTGTGTGCCAAATCAAAGCAGCATTCAGGCCAACAGATGAATGCAGCAGTGTGGAAAAGAGGTTGTAATTGTCACAGGGCCCTTTGTCCAAAGTGCCAAAACAGGGCCCATCATCAGACATTGGATCCTCATAGGTGTTGTATTGAATGGGGATGATCCACGATATGCTAATAATTGGGCTAACTGGGTTGAGGTACATTTTAGGCTAAATTTGTGCAGGTTGGTAATGGACCTATCAAATGCAGCCCATGCACAGGGCCCCTCATCAGACATTGGCTCCTCATGGGTGTTGTATTGGTAATGAATGGAGATGGTCCATGCGATGCTAATAATTCCAAAGTTGATGCAAATTTTATGCAAAATGTATGCAGCTTGGTAATGACCAATCAAATGCAGCAGCTGAACTGGGTTTAAAATTCTTTTGAAGCACAGAGTCCATGCAAGTTGAGGCACTCAGGAGAACATATGACACCTTGAGGCTACCTTTACACTTATTGTGGTATGTCACGTCACCCAAACTTGACATAAACCATCCCTATGCGGTTATCACATTGATTGCGTTGCGGTAGGTCCCGTCGTGGCACCGCAAGAGTAGCAGAGAGTCCCGTGCAGTAACCCCGGAAGTGAGGCATACGTTCAATGGAAAGCCAACTAACGCAGCTCCCCAGCCTTCTGGCTAGGAAGAGTGCAGAATTTTTATAACGTCGGCCGCAAGGTCAGGGTCAGCTTGTTGGCACTGGGGACTTTGGTCCCCTACTAGAGGGGAAGCTGACCCTGGCCAGTGGGTAACCACTTGGCACCGTCGGGGTCCTCCAATCCTTCGGGTGTCAGAGGACCCCAAAACCCCCTGCATCGAAGGCAAAGGGACGACGACAACAGAAAGGGCCCTGCTTTTGTGGGACCCGGGGCTGCTCATGCACGTTTTTGTGGGGTGTTTATGCATTTACACTTTTCCTGTGCATGGGTATAAAGCCTCGCTTACTCCAGGCTCCTGTTGTGCGCAACAGGAGCCAAGAAAGCTAAAAAAAATAAATACATTCAATGGAAAGTATGCCTCACTGATATGGGTGCACTGGAGCTGTAACGTGCGGTGAGACTTGTCGTGACCGTTGTGGTGCGATCGTCTAATGCACGCACCACAACAGTGTAAGAGGGGCTTTAGTACGATAGCATTGCATGTAATTCATTTCATCAGTTTCAAAAAAGATTTTTCGATCAAGAGTGATCTGTCTTCTTCAATGATTTCTTTTTCCTTTATCTCACCAAATTCCAAAAAATTATTGGTTCAGCTGTCCAGACTCTCTTGTTGGGATTTCAGTGTTTTTTCTTGGTGTTCAACAATAAATTATTTCTTGACCATCAGTTCATGTTGTGTCTAGGGAGGCTCTTTTGAATTCTGCTGAATTCCGGATATCGGCTTTACATGGTGGAAATCGATTATTGAAAATCTGAATGCCATGGAGTACCACATTACCTAAACTTGGAAATTTTAGGACAATCACAAGACTCAAGAGTATTGTGCCAATCAGAGAATCAGTATTCTACCACGGAAACCAGAAACTCATGGAATGCCAAGTACCAAGATCAATCGGAAATGCGGATTACGCATGATAGCAAACATCTGTAAGAATAGCGGATTACACAAAAAAACCTATTTTTTATTTTAATAAAAACAACTTTATTAACAAAAATTGAAAAAAGCCCCGTTCAGTGGAAATCGGAAAGATACTACCCGAAATACGAAAATACAATGGAATCAGAAATCAGAATTTCTGACCATGCCTAGGTGTGTCCTTATTTGATCGGAGGAGGTTCTAAAAAAGGCCGTACCCAGTGGTGTATAACTACAATTCATGGGGGCCCCCAGCAAAACTTTAATGGAGCACCCTTAATGTTCACCTACCTCCCTTTGCCTCCCCTTGGTGTCCTTCACAGCCATGGGGCCCATCTCACAAGGGTCATAAAACAAGTGTAGCCATCATGATCTTCACACCCGTAACAGGGCAGTTTCTACGGTGCAGTGCTTTTCAGCGCTGCTAGATTTGGGCGCAGCCGGCGCCTCCATAGACTACAATAGGAATCACTCCTATTGCAGCGCTCAGTGAGTAACGTCGGCGCCGTCAGAAGATGAAGCTGAGGTTGCTTAAAAAACACAATAATTCGGCCTTCAGCAATCGCTGGAAGCCAAATTATTTCATTCCCCCAGCTGTATTCTGCGCCCAAGTCTACTGGCGCCGATTTCAAATGTACTCCAGTTTCTAGGCTAAATTGCACCCAGGGCAAGGGTGTAAAAATTGTGCCCCCTTCCCCCCACCCCGCGGACTCGGGAACCCTTTTTTTTTTTAGGGACAGTCACACAGCCACAGGTCACAAGTAGATCTGCTTACTTACTGGTGACCAGTCGCTCCTCCAGGAGGAAGCAGGGACAAGGAAAACACACAGGTGAGAGAGCCAGGAAAAGCCGACACCTCCACAGGACATCAGGTGTCATCACGTGGAGGTGACGGGAGGATGACTTGACGTCTGATGCAGGCAGCCCAGGAAGAGTCTAGGAAGGTGATCACGCTGGTAATCTTCTTTCTTATTCCATTTGGCTGCACTGCGCATCACCAGCTCCCTGGCAGTTATGTCCTTCTGACTGCACCCCCCTTTGTCTACTTGCCGGTTTGCGCCCAGGACGGTCGCCCTGCCCGCACTGCCCAAGTAACCACCCTGCCCATAACAAGTGTAGCCACAAAAACACCTGATCTGAAGTATAGCCCCCTGTATTGGAGGAAGAGGTGGTTAGAAGTTGGGTCCCCCCACAGCTCTGAGTCACAGGAGCTGCAACCTTCTAGTTACGCCCCTGGCCATAGCCAAATAAGGTTACCGATGGCTGCTCTGGAATGTCCAGAGTAACAGAATATATAACAATCCAATAAATTGGAATTCTTCTTTGGATCGCTTATGCTCTGCAGTGTTCCTCATTGCATTCCTCAACTATGATCCAGAAACAGACACTATTCCATTATCCTTTTCGATGATGCCTCATAACTTTCTTACCCCATCATCCTTCTATTTCTCTGTCTTCTCATCCCAATTACGGTGTCCTATTTTCCTCACCACATTTCACACCTACAATTGCAATTTTTTTTTCCACGGTGGCTGACAGATCAGGAATTGTTCCTATGGTTGCCATGGCAACAAACGGCTGCAATCAGGCAGATGCGCCCAGGGTTCCACCACCAGACGGAAGAACGGGAAGATTTATTTTATTTATGTGTGTTCACAGTGCACTTTTATTACATATTTTATGTCCTCCTAAATAGAATTTTTTTTCCTGCCATTAAAAAAGAGATTTAGCCAAGGGCAGGCTGTGTCGGACAGACGCGTCAATCATTCCTGGGAGGAGACAGGTGAATGGAATGACTAAAGGCGCCAGACGCTACCCAGAAAAACAAGAAAGGCTCCACATCATCTGGGCTCAAAAACAAGTCCAGGTTTCATCTGATCAATAATGCTAACGTGCATTGATTCTCAAAAAAGCAAAAAAGATGGATATATTCATCTCCACTATCCTGGCACCCCATTCCCCCCCACCCCCTTCTTCCCTTTCACAAGGTCATACCTAGAAATCATAATATATATATATATATATATATATATATATATATATATATATATACACACACACATATATATATATATATATATATATATATATATATATATATATATATATATATACACACACACACACACACATATATATATATATATATATATATATATATATATATATATATATATATACACACACACATTTTTCAACTGTTTTATTCAGTGATCTTTATAGTATTGCGATAAAGAAGCAGTTTTCTAACTCCTCCTTCTTATTTACATATTCCACCCAGTGGAAGTTAAATCATTAGCACCACCTTTATGACCTCACACTATTTTGCATAGTACTGCCCATGTAATGTGGATTGGCCAATCTCAAAGAACCAATGTTTAGCATTTCCTATAAAAATTGATGCCGTCATACTGTTGTATATTACTACTCAGTTCCACACCATCTTACGCAACTGACATCGCATAGACGCCGCTTCCTCCCGTATGGTCTGAGCGTCCGCCTGGATCTAACGTTTGGCCTGCCTACAGCCTCCCTGGAAGTGCCCAAATTGAGAATGTGACTCCCTGGTGGCCCTCCGGATTCCCCGCCTGGAGCTGGACGTGACCCTGGTCCCTAAAGGGACAAACGCTATCAGAGGCTAGGTCGTACGAGCGGCCACTTCTGAACAGGTGAGACCTGTCTTTGGCAGGGTGGATGCTCCTATTTGTTTGTCACTTAGAGCGCTCTCTCTTTTGCATGTTTTTACTTATACCTAGAAATCATGGGTCTCCACTCTTTCTGTAACTCCCACCCATGCGGAGCCCCTCCACAAGATGTCTTTACTTGATGGAGCACTGTAGTTCAACGCTATGCAACCTTTGATCCAGGGGCAAAACTACTGGGGAACAGCCGCTGTGACTGGAGGGGAGCCGAGATGTATATGTATGTATCTGTGTGTGTGGGAGGGGTGCACAACTACTAACCTTCTCTCCCTCCGATACTCAGGTGTTTTTATGGCTACACGTGTTATGGGTGTGAAGATCCTGATGTCCACACTTGTTTTATAACCCTTGTAAGATGTGCCCCCAGCAGGCCTGGATTTACATCACAGGAGTCTGTAGGCACAGATTTCCCAGCACCCTACTCTTCGCTCCAACATGAACCTATAAACCCCCTCCGAACCGCACCACAAGTGTGCTGGCTGGCCCAGCTGTCACTTCTCCCTTACTTCCCGTGCCCGTCATCGATAGCTACAGATGCCCATTAGTATTAGGTAGCCAGAGCTATCCTCAGTATTAAGTAGCTAGAGGTGCCCCCAAATAAAGGGAGATCTGGTCAGTGGATTGCTGAGACCCAGGTAAGTAACCTCTCATTTACACTCCGCTTGGGACTCTGCATAGGGAAGGTCTGCATAGGGAAGGTGGGAGGGAGGCACTTGGGGAGGGGAGTGAGCTTCCTTTCCACCATCAGGCGCCTGTAGGCACGTGCCTACAGTGCCTTATGCTAAATCTGGCCCCCAGGCTGTCAGAGTCACCAAGGGGAGGTAAGGGGAAGGGTTGAAAACATTAAGGAGGCCCCATCAAAGATACGCTTGGGGGCCCCATGATTTGTTATGACACCCCTGCTTCAGTCCCTCATAAGCCATCTCACACTGCCTGCCCAATGATGATATTCCAACACGCCCAATCACCGTTTCAACTGATCACCGTTTCAACTAATAAACTGTCTAAAGCTGATTGGAAGTTGATCTACTAGGCATGTTGGGGGTCATCATCAGTGATTGAAGTGGCAAGGAAAGGGAAAGGTATGGACATATCTGTGATCAGCACATCAGGACTTAGAATTAGTGACCGGGCCACAGATGGACAACATGCAGAAATAATAGATCTGGGTTACAATGTGCACATTATGTGGACTAAGAATAGGCAACCAACGTTTATATGTCCATTTCAAAGACACAGGCAACAAACGTTGTTTAGGTAATGCCTTCAATGACTAACTGTTCAAGATTTCCTTGCAAGCATTCAAAACTTTAGGTTTCTTCTTCAAGCATGATACAGAACTGGATCACAACCATATAAAGCTATTTCTTACATGCACAAACTTAAGAAGAAACCTCACGTTTCGAAGGCTTGCAAGGAAATCTTGTACAGTTACTCATTAAAGGTATTGCCTAAACAACTGGTGTTGTTTCGTCTTCGGATTCTCTCCATGACTAACGTCGGACCATGAAAGACTGGCTCAGTCCACCTTATGATTGGAGGTCTTGTCTATCAGGAATGTACAGTGTTTTCTCTGTTCACAATGAATCATTTAGATCTAATACCCTTCAAAGTTTTATTGAGATTTCAAACTCTACATAGGTTCGCTGAAATTTGGTACTCTACACAGAGAGTCACGGAGGATTGGTGCTGTACAGAGAGTAATTTAGATTTGGTAATCTACAGAGAGTCATGGAAGATTGGTGCTGTAGAAAGAGTCAATTAGATTTGGTATTCTACAGAGAATCATGGAGAATTGGTGCTGTAGAAAGAGTCAATTAGATTTGGTATTCCTGAGAGAGTCATGGAGGATTTGTGCCGTACAGAAAGTCACTGAGATTTGGTACTCTACAGAAAGTCACAGAGGATTGGTGCTGAAAAGAGAGTCACTTAGATTTGGTACTCTACAGAGAGCCACAGAGGATTGGTGCTGTACAGACAGTCACTTAGATTTGGTACTCTACATAGAGTCACGGAGGATTGGTTCTGTACAGACAGTCATTTAGATTTGGCATTCTTCAGAGAGACAAAGAGGAATGTTGCTGTACAGACAGTTACATAGATTTGGTACTCTACATAGAGGATTGGAGCTATACAGAGAGTCACTGAGGATTCATACTGAAGTGTTGCGTTGTAACAGACAAGCCCTTGTCGGTAATCTTCAGGTGGTCCGCACTTGGCAATGGGGGACCAGAGGATGACATGGGAGGCCTCAATAGGATCCAGAGACTTCCGTTTGCTCAGGTAAGTATTTACTTTTTAAGAATTTTTTACACTCCGGGTACACTTTATGCTCTTGAGCTTTATGAAATTACCTGTGAGGGATAGCGGACCCGCTGCCAACAGGCATGAGGCAGCGGGCTCCGCTTCCCAGACTCCTACCGCCGGCGTGTCGCCGAGCGGGGCTGTGCGGTCGGTGGAGTCCGTATGCTCGGCGGACTCCGCCGCGCAGTTGCCGCTCGTAGGGCGTCCTTCGCCGGCACTCACCCGGCGCTTGGCGCGCACGCGCGCGAGGAGACAGGAACTTTATCGTTCCCGAAGAGGAGTCAGCTGACCAGGCTGGTCAGCTGACTCCAGCAGGACCAGCGATTGGTTGGGCGGCTGGGGGATGGTGCTAGAGCGTTCCCCAGCATAAAAAGAGCTCCCTGTCAGTTGCTCTTTGTCTGCTGTCGTGAATACACACTCTGTGTTAGCGCTCAGACCTTAGTGCAGTTCCCTGGTGTTGATACTAAGGATTTCACACCTTAGCTTAGGAATACTGTGTATATTGATCTGTGTTTTGACTCCTGCTATCCCTGACTACTCTAACTCTTGCTGATATTGTACCTTTGCCTATCTGATCTTGTTGCCGACCTCTGCCTGATTACCGATTATTATTCTGCCTTACGTTCCTGTACTGCTACCGTCATCTCTGTTGCTGAACCCTTGCCTGTCTGACCTTTCTCCCTTCACTGGAAAGTCTCCCACTGGAGGGTTATCTCTGAGGCTTGCCTCTCCGAGACGCTTGCCCCAAGCAGACGATTACTGCTAGGGGTCGAGATTCCTCACATTGCCTGGATAGAGGATCTCACTCACGGGGTTCCCATTCAGAGGTAACCACACCTCTGAGGAATTGCCGTGTGGTGGACATTTCCACATTTCTTGATTTATTACTGTATTTATTTGTGTAATTGCTGGTGTCCAGAGGTTAGCGATATATCGGATTATCGGTGATACTGCAGATCATCTATAATCGGGTATATATCTGCATTGTTGGTGATACTGCAGATCGCCAATAATCAGATTCTCTCTGCGTGCTGACACCGATCATGACATTACCATCATGAGTGGTATACATATGAAAATGTTCCTAGAAGTCAACGTTGAGGACACCGCCAGTCCGCCACACGGTTTTCTATGTTTCTTTTTTCCCTTTTCTTCTTTCTTAGAAAAATACTTTGAAAATAATCCGCTCCTTCTACCATACTATTAACATTTCCGAAGGATGAAGCCAGCCCTTGTATTCATCCCTTTCAGCTGTTTCAACCTATAACAACTAGTTATCTATCCTCTACAAAATGACCTGACATTGTGGATTATAAATTGCCACTTACTACTTAGCGGATGTTTCAAAACCTCCCTTAAATGGCTCGCTCACGCAGAGCGCCTGCAAATCACCGCTCTCCGCTGAGAAACAATTTCATGTCAGCTACGCAAGATGTCAACTTTCTCTTCTCCTGGATAGTACACAAAGACCGGAAGATATATTATGGATTGGAATCCACCATGGCCAATCTGGGGACTCGTAAAAGGGCCATAAGATAAACAATGCCACGCAAAATGAGGCTTCTACCGAAATTCATTGCTGGATTCCCAGCGTTCTACAGGGCATTTATTGTGCTTTTCATATAGATTGTTATCGATCTGCCGTGCTCATTACTAGGAAAAGAAAGCGATATATATATATATATATATATATATATATATATATATATATATATATATACACACATATATATATTTGATTTGATGCTACTACCATTATTATTATGGCACAGCACTTTACAGAGAACACTGAATATAGCACAACCCTTTACCTCAATTCTGCTAGCGTTGCATGTTTCTGCGCACCTTTTTTTGGCGAGGCAGGGCTTCATGGCACACCAAGTAGCACCTAAATTGGGTGCCGCTATAGTTGCAATGCTATAGTTCACAGTCCGTGCAGCAGTAACTTGGGGTCTTGGCGATTGCCAAACACCAAATTACTTCTTTCTCCGAGTTGCTATGACTCCGAGGGGAAATAGTAGTTAAGGCCGTCCTCGGCCCACCCTGCACCAAAGTGACCGGGCGGCAAACTGCCATGGATTGTTTTCTGGGAGTGACGTTTCTGGACACACTGTGTATGTTTGCACATGAAAAAATGTTCACTTCTGACTGTGACAGTCGCATAATGTACTGTCAAAGCGTGAATGCGCGCAGTATCCAGGAAAAAGCAGCATGTTGTCAGTATTTTTTAGTTTTTGTGCATGAAAAATTGCACTAGATGGAAACAGATGATTTGTTTTACATTGGCTATCAGATATAATATATTCTTGGATATTTGCCATTGACAATCCTTACGTTTTGAGCCCAGGTCCCTTTAAATTTTGCATAATATATTTTTTGGCCTACAGAAAAAGGCAGACAGTGACATCTAATGCAAACAAGGACAGAGGAGGACTTGGTCCTTCTGGACTTTGGAGGGGGAGGGGGGGGGGAGCAGAGAGGTGTCAAGCTGGTAAACCTTTCATGGCCATTAACTTGTGTTCAGCCCAAAAGCCCATATAATTTATATTACACAGTACTATGCTCCCACCTGCTGAACCTGCACCTCTCATACACAATCTGTGACAAATTCAACATGCCTGGCAGAGTAGCAGTGACTTTCCTTGCGTGATTGCACCACTCTACTCAGTGTGGTGTCGTGTGCCTGTTCTGACCTTTAGGTCAGCACTGCAGCAATCATTTTTTCATTTATGAAATACAGCAATTGTTACTACACACATGAAATACAGCAATCGTCAACCCACACATGAAAGGCAGCGAACGCTACCCCATACATGAAATGCAGCAAACATTACCCCTTACATGAAATGCAGCAAACACTACCCTCCACATGAAGAGCAGAAAACATAACTCCAGGCATGAAATGCAGCAATCATTACCCCACACATGAAATACATATCCTGTATAGATGTGTTGCAAGACTGCAGTTCCTCAATGCATTCTGTTGCTATGGATGGGGGAGGAGGGACTACAGCCCAGTGCATGGAAATGCTGTTTCCAATGAGAGGAATAAGGAGGAGAACCGGCTATGCTCGGCAAAGACGATCTAGCACACTTGGTCTCTCAGTGTTGTTTAAGTTAATTGACTTACTGTGATGTTTTTGACCTTAACGAGAGAACAAGATCATTCCAGAGGAAACTCATGCTAATTACAATTACACACAATTTTGCATTTTTTTTGTAATTACGGTCTAGAAATGCAACGGTTTTTACGCAATCCATCCGTAATTTTGCATAAATATGCAACATTTAGGCTAGGTTCACATTGCTCAATTGCGTTGCAGGAAAATTCTGAAAGTCAACTTACTGCCCATACAATTCTATGGGCCTGTTCACAGTTAGGGCCCATTTCCACTATCGCGAATCCGCATGCGTTGTCCGCATGCGGTTTTGCATAGCCAATACAAGTGGATGGCCCTGTTTCCACTTGTCAGTAATCCTGAGCGTTTTTCTGTGCGGGAGAAATCTGCACGGAAGAGCCCTCAGAATTTGCATCCCGCACACCGCTATGCCAATCGCCACTTATGTATTTAATAGGGAAATCGCATGCAGTTTTGGCATGCGTATTTTACCGCGATTTCTCAAAGAAAGAAATGTTAAATCACACAGGCAGTGACATGGTTAAGATCGTATCAATACTAACTTATGCGAAATCGCGAAAAAATATGCATGCGGAATCGCACCAGCATGCAATTTCGTCAGCGGGGGATCCGAGGCAATTCCACAACCGCACAAGTGGAAATGGACCGTAACAGATTGTGTTATCCTAATTTGCTGCATGCAGGCTTTGCATTAAAGGCTATGTCCAGTCTCCATTGCAGTTCACACACATTTTAACATGTGCGTTATGCAACTGACCACTGTGAATCCAGCCTTAGTGTAAGTTTGTGCTGACTTTAGTGGTTAATAGCAAAGCCCCCATATATGCTATCTTCACCAAAATTGGTACGTATGTTAAAGGGAACATTGGGAACAACATTTTTCAACTTGTTGTTTTTGAGATAATCGATTTTGAAAATGCAAAGGAAAAATAATTTTTTAAAACTTTATTTTTTTCTGAGTTTAAGAAACAATTTTTTTTTGCCTTTTCAAAGTCGATTATCTCAAAACCTACAAGGTCATTTAAAATAAATTACATTTTGGTGATAATAGAATGTACAGGGGATTTGCTGTTAGCTGCTAAAGTCGGCACAAAATTACCCAACATTCTGCGTAATTATGCAAAATTATGGATGGATTATGTTTACGTGCGAAATTAATTCCGAATTTTCCCAACATTACACCTGACGTTTTTGCATCATCATTGCGAATTACAATGCAAAATTTGTGCTGATCACTAGTGCTTTCTGCTCTACGCAGCTAAATATTTATGCAGAAGAGTGCGCTTCCTGGCACAATACTGGTTAATCCACACCTTATAGAATGCATAGAAAAGTACTGATTTCACGGTTGGGAAAAAACTGTTCTTTTAGTTTCTGGCCAATTGTAGACCTTCATAGCTCGCTACAAATTGAAATGGAAAGATAACCTTTTATAACATTAACTTACAAGCGGACTTGTTCAGCGCTGATACCGTATATGTCATTGCAATTTTATTCAACCCAACTGAAGCTTCACTTTAGAGGGAAATTACAATTTTATTATACAGGATCTTCTCAAAAAATTAGCATATTGTGATAAAGTTCATTATTTTCTGTAATGTACTGATAAACATTAGACTTTCATATATTTTAGATTCAAATACACACAACTGAAGTAGTTCAAGCCTTTTATTGTTTTAATATTGATGATTTTGGCATATAGCTCATGAAAACCCAAAATTCCTATCTCAAAAAATTAGCATATTTCATCCGACCAATAAAAGAAAAGTGTTTTTAAAACAAAAAAAGTCAACCTTCAAATAATTATGTTCAGTTATGCACTCAATACTTGGTTGGGAATCCTTTTGCAGAAATGACTGCTTCAGCGCGGCGTGGCATGGAGGCAATCAGCCTGTGGCACTGCTCAGGTGTTATGGAGGCCCAGGATGCTTCGATAGCAGCCTTAAGCTCATTCAGAGTGTTGGGTCTTGCGTCTCTCAACTTTCTCTTCACAATATTCCACAGATTCTCTATGGGGTTCAGGTCAGGAGAGTTGGCAGGCCAATTGAGCACAGTAATACCATGGTCAGTAAACCATTTACCAGTGGTTTTGGCACTGTTAGCAGGTGCCAGGTCATGCTGAAAAATGAAATCTTCATCTCCATAAAGCTTTTCAGCAGATGGAAGCATGAACCTGCTTTTGAACCAGAAACAGCGGCAGAAGCGCCTGACCTGGGCTACAGAAAAGCAGCACTGGACTGTTGCTCAGTGGTCCAAAGTACTTTTTTCAGATGAAAGCAACTTTTACATGTCATTAGGAAATCAAGGTGCCAGAGTCTGGAGGAAGACTGAGGAGAGGGAAATGCCAAAATGCCTGAAGTCAAGTGTCAAATACCCACAGTCAGTGATGGTCTGGGGTGCCATGTCAGCTGCTGGTGTTGGTCCACTGTGTTTTATCAAGGGCAGGGTCAATGCAGCTAGCTATCAGGAGATTTTGGAGCACTTAATGCTTCCATCTGCTGAAAAGCTTTATGGAGATGAAGATCTCATTTTTCAGCACGACCTGGCACCTGCTCACAGTGCCAAAACCACTGGTAAATGGTTTATTGACCATGGTATTACTGTGCTCAGTTGGCCTGCCAACTCTCCTGACCTGAACCCCATAGAGAATCTGTGGGATATTGTGAAGAGAAAGTTGAGAGACGCAAGACCCAACACTCTGGATGAGCTTAAGGCTGCTATCGAAGCATCCTGGGCCTCCATAACACCTGAGCAGTGCCACAGGCTGATTGCCTCCATGCCACGCCGCATTGAAGCAGTCATTTCTGCAAAAGGATTCCCAACCAAGTATTGAGTGCATAACTGAACATAATTGTTCGAAGGTTGACTTTTTTTGTTTTAAAAACACTTTTCTTTTATTGGTCGGATGAAATATGCTAATTTTTTGAGATAGGAATTTTGGGTTTTCATGAGCTGTATGCCAAAATCATCGATATTAAAACAATAAAAGGCTTGAACTACTTCAGTTGTGTGTATTTGAATCTAAAATATATGAAAGTCTAATGTTTATCAGTACATTACAGAAAATAATGAACTTTATCACAATATGCTAATTTTTTGAGAAGATCCTGTATATTTCAATATTTTTATTTGTTTTTCAAGAAAGTATAACAAAAAGTAATGGAAAGTCATACAGATTGCTGTGACAACTTATCTCTGTATAGTGATGCCCAGTGCTGGATTTCTGGAAAGGCCACAGAGGTCCAGGGCTTGGGCGGTTGCAGCTCAAAGGGGCACCTGGACATGAAATATGGGTTGCTATTTATGACAGAGAAGGTTGCCAAAGGGGAGCAACACTTGAAAATAGAAGCTGATGCCCAAGAGAGTTGTACATGAAAGAGAGGGGCAGCAGTACATGGATGATACACATGGAATAGGAGGGGATGCACATGGAATGGGAGGGGCTGCTGTACATGGATGATACACTTGGAAAAGGGGTCTGCTCATGGAATGGGAGGGGCTGCTGTACATGGATGATACACATGGAAGAGGGGGCTGCACATGGAATGGGAGGGGCTGCAGTACATGGATGATACACATGGAAGAGGGGGCTGCACATGGAATGGGAGGGGCTGCTATACATGGATGATACACATGGAAGAGGGGGCTGCACATGGAATAGGAGGGGCTGCTATACATGAACGATACACATGGAAGAGGGGGCAGCATATGGAACAGGAGGGGGCTGCTGTACATGGATGATACACATGGAAGGTGGGGCTGCACATGGAAAGGGAGGGCGCTGCTGTACATGGATGATACACATGGAAGAGGGTGCAGCACATGGAATGAGAGGGGCTACTGTACATGGATGATACACATGGAAAAGGGGACTGCACATGGAATGGGAGGGGCTGCTGTACATGGATGATACACATGGAAGAGGGTGCAGCACATGGAATGAGAGGGGCTACTGTACATGGATGATACACATGGAAGAGGGGACTGCACATGGAATGGGAGGGGCTGCTGTACATGGATGATACACATGGAAGAGGGGACTGCACATGGAATGGTAGGGGCGCTGCTGTACATGGATGATACACATGGAAGAGGGGGCAGCATATGGAACAGGAGGGGGCTGCTGTGCATGGATGACACACATGGAAGGTGGGGCTGCACATGGAAAGGGAGGGCGCTGCTGTACATGGATGATACACATGGAAGAGGGTGCAGCACATGGAATGAGAGGGGCTGCTGTACATGGATGATACACATGGAAGAGGGGGCTGCACATGGGATGGGAGGGGCTGCTGTACATGGATGATACACATGGAAAAGGGGACTGCACATGGAATGGGAGGGGCTGCTGTACATGGATGATACACATGGAAGAGGGGGATGCACATGGAATGGGAGGGGCTGCTGTACATGGATAATATACATGGAAGAGGGGGCTGCACATGGAAAGGGAGGGCGCTGCTGTACATGGATGATACACATGGAAGAGGGTGCAGCACATGGAATGAGAGGGGCTACTGTACATGGATGATACACATGGAAAAGGGGACTGCACATGGAATGGGAGGGGCTGCTGTACATGGATGATAAACATGGAAGAGGGTGCAGCACATGGAATGAGAGGGGCTACTGTACATGGATGATACACATGGAAAAGGGGACTGCACATGGAATGGGAGGGGCTGCTGTACAGGGATGATACACATGGAAGAGGGAGCTGCACATGGAATGGTAGGGGCGCTGCTGTACATGGATGATACACATGGAAGAGGGAGCTGCACATGGAATGGGAGGGGCTGCAGTACATGGATAATATACATGGAAGAGGGGGCTGCACATGGAATGGGAGGGGCTGCTTTACATGGATGATACACATGGAAGAGGGGGAAGCACATGGAGTGGGAGGGCTGCTGTAAATGGATGTTACACATGGAAGAGGGGGCTGCACATGGAATGGGAGGGGCTGCTGTACATGGATGATACACATGGAAGAGGGGTCTGTACATGGAATGGGAGGGGCTGTTGTACATGGATAATACACATGGAAGAGGGGACTGCACATGGAATGGGAGGGCTGCTGTAAATGGATGTTACACATGGAAGAGGGCGCAGCACATGGAATGGGAGGGGTGCTGCTGCATGTGAAAGGGGAACCACAACATACTTGGCCTAGGGGTGGAAAAAGGTGATACTCAGTCAGCACTCATAGAGTCAAACTTCCAATGAGACTTCACATTTTATATCAAAAGGACAATTTCATAGTGTGCGGTAACAAAAAAAAACACATATGCTGGAGAAACTGATGTTCATCAAAATTCAAAGTGCATACTGTCCAAATGTTTTTGGTATACCACTTTGAAGAGGCACCGTAGTGACAAATCATAGAATATAGGAAATTATTCAGGATACCCATTCTTATGATATTATACTGTTTAGCTATGCAGAATCCCCCCGGGCATTCTGGGAAACCAGATATTATTTGTACAGGCTTCAAAACACTGACTATTTAAATATTCCTCTGAGCTGCACCTGACAGGACTACAGATGTTGCCACCTGTCATAAATTTCAGAATGTAAATCGGGGAGAGGAAAGATTTTACAATGGGCAAACATTGAGTAAATAATTTATCAATGGATAGTTAAAAAAATTAGCGATTTATTAATTATGTTATTTTCATGACAGTTCCCCTTTAAGGTAATCTAGTGTTTATTCACTCATTGGAATGTGCATGAAAGCCCCTATGGCTAATAGTGTACTAATATTACAGCCATCATTTGCACATTCTTGTGCCACAAATGTAAGAGATCACATGTCCAGCAGTCATCCCATGAGCTCACGACCCTGGAATGAGTTCCTTTCATCCTGGCATAAGGCTTCCGCCTCATTGTGTCCTACAGATAGTGAAGCGGGGCCAATAACACCCTGGGGCCGGGGAAGAGGGGTGGGGTGCGGATGAATGACTGCCTGGACAGCTAGGCTGCAACTATTTAATCATTCAATTATGCACAATTTGAATTCTATGCAGGTTTCTACTAGGACACAACAAAGTCTTAACTTCTTGAGGACCACAGGTTTATACCCCCCTAGTGAGCAGGCAATTTTTTAGAATTCAGCACTTTGCCGCTTTAACAATTTATTGCTCGGCCATACAACTTACCACCCAAATGAATTTTACCTCCTTTTCTTGCCACTAATAGAGGATTTTTTGGGTAGTCTCTGATTGTTGTTGCAATTTTTTTTATTACTTAAAAAGATTTTTTTTTTCTATAAAAAAATCCTTTTTTTAATATTTCCCTCCCCCCTAAATTGGGCCTGATTGCGATCCATACGTGCTCTCATAGGCATCAGCCTATGAAAGGGATTAGATTGTGAGCCACTCCTGGGGACAGTTAAGTGGCAGGGCTGACCCCTGTACAGCGCTGGGCTAGATCGCAGCACTGTACAAATGTAAATTTCCTGTTTTTTTCACTGCAGCCTGCCAGCTCTGATTGTGGCTGGCAGGCTGTTAGCGGATCCCCGCTCTGTTTACAAGCAGGGAACGTGCGTGCGAGTTCCCTGCTAATCCTGCCCACCGCACTTTGACGTCAATCGGCGTTAGACGGTCCCCCAGCAGCCACTTTCCCACTGCCCATTAGCATTAGGCGGACACCCAGCAGACGCCCTCCCACCGCCCGTTAGGCAGTCGGGACCTGGTTGTTAAACTAAGTATCCTTTCAGTGATGAATGTGAAGAAAGTTCCCCCCTTTCATTCACTCTGACATGATGGGAAAACTCCACAAGTGCACAGTTTTTCTTATGCATTTAACAGAACATGAATTTAAATGGATTATGACTAAAAATGTTTTGCAGCATAAAAAATCTGCAAATTAAATAATGGAAAATATTCTCCGTACTGATTCATAGATCTTTGTCTCTTCCTTGTGACCTACAGCAGCCAAAAGTGAGGACAGGCCAGTATGTGCGCGGTGTGGAGTGTTTGATCTGCAGGGGACCCCAACAGAGCAGGATCATCAACCAGGTAACCTAGGCACATGCCTGGGGCCCAGGGATGGTCGTAGTCAGCCAACTTCGCTACGCTGGAAATACGCGTAGTTTTACGCAATTATGCTTCGCCAAACTACGGCTTCGAAAACAAATATTCGCTTCGTATGCATTTCGTAGAATACGCGTTAAAATACGCAATTACGCATACTGGGAACCCTTCTATGCGTACATTCCCCTTTCCAATGCGTAAATTTGTATGCATACAATCGCATGCGGAAAATTAGACGCAAGTAACGCATTCGTAGTTCACTACGCAATTCACATGTTAACTACGCATAGTAGGCGTAAGCTACGCGTAGCGGTACTTCGCTACGCGTAAATTCGTAAGCGTAGGTTTGAAACTTCGCCTGTGAACTACGATGCGTAGATGCAAACTACGATGCGTAAATTCGCACTGGCGTAGTTTCTGCTCATCCCTGCTGGGGCCTAGTGGGTGTCAAGGGACCCACCAGCCACCATCATGTACCTCTTTCCACTTCAGCTTACCAAAAAGACCACAAGGGGGCCCCAAATTTACTACCTTGCCCAGGGCCCCATTACATCTTAAATAGAACCTGTAACAAAAAAAACCTCCCCTGGGGGGTACTCACCTCGGGTGGGGGAAGCCTCTGGATCCAATCGAGGCTTCTC
Organism: Hyperolius riggenbachi; assembly: GCF_040937935.1. NCBI lineage: Eukaryota > Metazoa > Chordata > Amphibia > Anura > Hyperoliidae > Hyperolius > Hyperolius riggenbachi. The sequence continues at coordinate 50,709,281 of NC_090647.1, forward strand.
CCATCCTCCTCGGTCCCGTTGCGGTCTCGCTGTGCCCCTCCAAACAGCAAGGATGTAAATATCTACCTTCCCGGCTCCAGCGCAGGCGCAGTATCGTCTCTTCACTCGGAGATAGGCGGAAACAGCAGATCGCTGTCGGTCCAGTCTACTGCGCAGGCGCAAGTCTCCTGTGCAGTAGAGCGGGCCCGACAGAGATCTGCTATTTTTGACTATCTCCGCATGGAGAGCCGCAACAACGCCACCCGCTGGAGCCAGGGAAGGTAAATAAATAAGAGCTTGTCAGGCTTGCCTTTAGCTACAGGGGAGGGGAAGCCTCATTGGGACCCTGAGGCCAGGGACGGATCTAGATCAAGTTGCGCCTGGGGCAAGGTCAGGTTTTGGCGCCTAAACTGCCATTCCCCATCCAAATTTTGCTGCCTTTTTAAGAATTCAGCAAACTGCGCCTGGGACAAGAGACCTGCTTGCCCCCCCCCCTAGATCCGTCCCTGCCTGAGGCTTCCCCCTCCCGAGGTGAGTACCCCCCAGGGGAACTTTTTTTTGTTACAGGTTCTCTTTAATCCATATCTGGACCCCCTGATTATTTTGCTGTAGTCTACAAATGGCTTGCACACAATGATTCCACCTGGAGCGCTGGCAAGCCACTCATTACATTGGCAAGTTTACTGATAACACAAAACACAAAATATGTATTATTCTGTTGTAATAGTAATTTAGAATTATTTATTTATATTTTTATATTATGTGTAAAAAAATGCAAACTTTTTATTTTTTAATTTTTTTTACACTAAACTTTTTTGGCCCCTGTTACATTCAAACAGCCTTTCAAATGGCTGACAGTGCTGTATTTTTTTTGCATACGGTGTGCGAATTGCATGGAACGTAAGTCAATGGAAATGCATAAAAATTGCATTTGTAATGCAAAAAAATCACATGCAATTTTTAAGTTAAACGAAAGCAGAGACCACTTAAAAGAAAACATTTATACTGTACATACCTGGGGTTTCCTCCAGCTGCCTTCAGGCTGATCGGGCGATTCCAAAAAACACTTTGCCAATGTATTTAAATGGTGGGGAACCCGCTAGTGCAATTGCAATTAGGGTTAACCTGCAGCAATTTTAAACGCGTTTGCGCTCAATGCTATGTATAGAAGTACTACAAAATCACTTTGAAAAGTGATTTTGCAGCGATTTAGAAGGGCTAAGCATTTGGAATTTAAAATAAAGTTAATTGTACTTACTGAATGCCCGATATCTGGTTTATGCCCGTAGCCCCACCCCCTAGCAGAAGAGGTCACAAGCTTCTCTGATTGGTCCTAGAGAAGCACCTATGACCTCCTACATTAGGGGCGTGGCTAGGGACCGAAGACGGACATTGGGACACCTGGTAAGTGTAATAAAGTTTATTTTAAAAAAAAGCTAATCGTAAACGCTGTACAGAGCTTCAAATCAAATCTGAGCGAATCACAATCGAACTAGGAAAAGCTGCACAAATCGCTTGCGCAAATTTAAAATCGCTGCAGCGATTCCTAATGGATTCCAGCCCTTACTGAAATATCATTAACAAGACCCCCCTTTTGGAGCACAACTCAGAAATAAATTGAAGTCCTACATCATCTTCTCCTATTGATTGTTTCTCATCTATAAACAGGAAATAGTGCAGACTAGAGCTCCCAGAATCCTTTGCTCTATCCCCAGGAGAGCTGAGGGCTTCCCTTTCCTGGCTTTGCTGAAGTTTAACCAGGGTCATACATTTCCATTTCCACCTAGCACCCAGTCCACACCGGTTAGCACCGGAGAATTACATCCCCACAAGTAATATAATCTTCGGGGTCTCACACTCTCTCAGAGTGACACTGAAAGAATTAAACTCACTCTAGAATCCAATTAGTGTCAATTCCACCTTGAAGGCTCACTACTCAAGCCTGGCCTATAGGACTGAAAGCTCAAGAAATGGCAGCCATGCATTAACAACTCTGGATAAAGGCCTCTTGTTGAACGATTTAAAATAAAGTAGAAAATAAGAAATGGGGCCAATAAACATACAAATGAATGACAAGGTGTTAGGAAACAGTTACACAAAGCACCAAATAAATACTGCCCGTCAGGGAATATTATTCAGTGTTGTGTAAAAGTCTTATTAACGTGCAAATAAAAATTTTGTAAAGTATAAATGCTTTAAAAGGAACCTGAAGCAAGAGGTATCTGGAGACTGCCATATTTATCTCCTTTTAAACAATATTATTATTATTATTATTTATTGTATTTATAAAGCGCCAACATATTACGCAGCGCTGGACAATAAATATATACAATGATACAAGGATGACAGACATAACAAGCTTATACACCATAGAACAAAGTTATACATGCAAATTGTACAAAATACATGATCATGCGATATGGGCTGGTTGGGTAGGCCCAGTAATACAAGTACAAGCTGTCATAGGAAAGGAGCACATGATCCTGTAGATTACACTAGGGAATGGTGGACCCTGCCAGAGGCTTACAATCTAAAGGGTGGGGTGGAAACACTAGGTGGGGCTGTGAAATATTCAGTAAAGAGTTACTGTGTGGTAGGAGGTGGGTAGGCCATCATAAAGAGGTGGGTTTTGAGGGCTTGCTTGAATGAGTTGAAAGAGGGAGCAAGTCTGATGGGTGGTGGAAGGGTGTTCCAGAGGGTGGGGGCAGCTCTTGAGAAATCCTGCAGGTGGGCATGGGAGTGTGAAATGCGTGGGTTGGTGAGGCGAAGGTCGTTGGAGGATCGGAGGGGGCGACCTGGTGTATAGCTGTGAACAAGCTCCGAGATGTAGGTAGGGCAGGTTTTGTGCACAGATTTATACGCCAGGCATAGAATCTTGAAAGTTATCCTGAGACGGACAGGAAGCCAGTGCAGGGATTCACAAAGGGGAGATGTGGATGCAGAGCGGTGCGCAGAATGGATGAGTCTTGCAGCCGCATTCATCACTGATTGCCTGGCAGCCCTGATTATCTATGTGGCTGCAGTAGTGTCTGAATAACACACCTAAAAAAAGCATGCAGACTTCAGTCAAACATCTGATCCGCTGCATGCTTGTTCAGGGTCTATGGCTAAAAGTATTAGAGGCAGAGGATCAGCAGGACATCCAGGCAACTGGTATTGCTTAACCACTTGAGGACCGCAGTGTTAAACCCCCCTAAAGACCAGGCCATTTTTCATTAAATAGGCCACTGCAGCTTTAAGGGCTCGCTGCAGGGCCGCACAACTCAGCACACATTTTAATTTTCAAATATTTATGTTAATATTTTTGTAATAAATTTCCTTATTTTTTTCAAACCCGCCCTCCCTCCCCCCCGCCAGCCAATCACTGTGACGGCTCTCAGCCTATGACAGCCGATCGCCCCTGAGCATCTGGAGGGGACAGCCGTGTCACACGACTGTCCCCAGTACAGCGCTGCTTTAGATCGCAGGGCTGTACCGAGTGAACTGCTGGGAGACTGAAGGCGTGGCGGAGCTCTTGCAAAACAGGCCCGCAGGATCTTATGCCGATCCTAGGGCTGCCACCGAGGCCATGCCCATTGGCATGACGTGGCCGGCAAGTGGTTAAATATGGCAGTCATACAGGAGGTCACAACTAGATGGGAGTAACACCTGCGATTCCAGGGGGAACCGGAGCTGTGGGGGCCGCCAACCACTAACCCTCCCCCTTTCCAATACAGGGGACTATACTTCAGATCAGGTGTTTTTGTGGCTGCACTTGTTATAGGTATGAAGATCCTGATGGCCACACTTTTTTATGACCCTTGTGAGATGGGCCTCCAGGCAGCTTCAATAGAGTTATCTTGTTTGAGATAAGTGCACTGCTTTCTACCTCAGTCAGCAATACTCGTTGTGCTGTAAATTCTTGGAATGCTCTGATCTCTCTCTACTAGCAGAAAATATAGAAACTGAAAGCAGAAGTCCTCTGTTATTGTCTCACACTGCCCCCTAGTGACAAGTGGCCATAAATACACATTACAGCAGTACTAATTAGAAGCAAGGAGCTGTAACAAATAAGAAAAAATGTGCAAACATAAATTGGCCTGGAGCACTTTGCAAGCCTCTAAATAAATTGGCTGCTAAAGGGTTAATTGAACAATCTAGTGTAGGAGAAGGAGAGTGGGGGTTTGCTATACGCTGATTAATAGAGATGGTAAATATATAATGTTAATAATGTGATCTTGCATGATAAAAATGTTATCCAAAGCTTACGCAGCTAGGAATTGGTCCAGTAAAATACAACAGGAAGTGCATTTGACTAGAAAAATTCTAAGCTGCATATAATTTGCATTCCATTTGCATGCAAGTGCAGAATTATTTGCATATCCTTCCCCATCCCTACTGGTCAATTTGCTTTAAATCGGACCTGAGCTCAGAACTTCCTCTCTGCTCTAAAAGACACGCAACAGCATACTAACCTTAAAAGAAACTTTTTAAAGAAAAACATTTCTTTGTTACAGCTGATACAAATCCTGCAATAAATCTGCAGTGTGTCTACTTCCTGCTTCCTCATGGAAGCAAAGAAAGGGTTAACATCCTGTGTTCCCACTTTAGCTAAAGCTTTAGCTAAGGCTGCCGAGACTGCTGAATTTCTGTGCTGACACAGCTGAGAGATCAAATTACAATTGTGATTACTTGCAGCTGAGGGAGGATTAGACAGACTCTTCATTCTAAGCACAAGCAGGGTGGAATAATCTGTGTTTTCCTTTGCGTGAGTTCAAATCTACTTTAACCTCCCCGGCGTTCTATTAAGATCGCCAGGGAGGCTGCGGGAGGGTTTTTTTTTAATTAAAAAAAAACTATTTCATGCAGCCAACTGAAAGTTGGCTGCATGAAAGCCCACTAGAGGGCGCTCCGGAGGCGTTCTTCCGATCGCCTCCGGCGCCCAGAATAAACAAGGAAGGCCGCAATGAGCGGCCTTCCTTGTTTTGCTTAGATCGTCGCCATAGCGACGAGCGGAGTGACGTCATGGACGTCAGCCGACGTCCTGACGTCAGCCGCCTCCGATCCAGCCCTTAGCGCTGGCCGGAACTTTTTGTTCCGGCTGCGCAGGGCTCAGGCGGCTGGGGGGACCCTCTTTCGCCGCTGCTCGCGGCGAATCGCCGCAGAGCGGCGGCGATCAGGCAGCACACGCGGCTGGCAAAGTGCCGGCTGCGTGTGCTGCACTTTATTTGAAGCAAATCGGCCCAGCAGGGCCTGAGCGGCAGCCTCCGGCGGTGATGGACGAGCTGAGCTCGTCCATACCGCTCAGGAGGTTAAATCCCTAGTTCAGGCAATTATTTGTTTCAAATCCATTTCATGTTATTTTAAATTAATTATACTTAAAAAAAAAAAAAAGTAAAATAAAAAAGAAAATGACCTAATGCACCAGTTTAAAGGATACCACAACTGACATGTGGCATAATGATATAGACATGGGTATGTACAGTGCCTATCACACAAATAACTAGGCTGTGTTCCTTTTTTTCTTTCTCTGCCTGAAAGAGGTAAATATCAGGTATGTAAGTGGCTGACTCAGTCCTGACTCAGACAGGAAGTGACTACAGTGTGACCTTCACTGATAAGAAATTCCAACTATAAAACACTTTCCTAGAAGAAAATGGCTTCTGAGAGCAAGAAAGAGATAAAAAAGGGGGAAATTCTTATCAGTGAGGGTCACACTGTAGTCACTTCCTGTCTGAGTCAGGACTGAGTCAGCCACTTACATACCTGATATTTACCTCTTTCAGGCAGAGAAAGAAAAAAAGGAACACAGCATAGTTATTTGTGTGCTAGGCACTGTACATACCCATGTCTATCTCATTATGCCACATGTCAGTTGTGGTATCCTTTAAACACACTCTGTGAAACACTCCGCCTTTGGTCACATGAGCACCGAGGGGGGAGGGGGACAAGTGAAGCCACGCCTCCCTGCTGACTGATAGGTTGTCTGTCCATGTCTAGTAGTCAGCCGGGGCTTCAGACGGGATGGATGCAAAAGTATTTCCCTTTTCAGTTTTGCAAAAACTGCAACCTTTTTCTTTTCTTTACAAAATGTTTTCATGCATAATTAATTTAAAATAAAGTTCTGTATATTAAGAAAAAAATCGCTGCCTAAAGTTGAATTTTAATCATCATATGTTTAACGCTCCCAAATCTCCTCCCCGGGCTTGGATGTTTCTCCTCCGTAAAGCCCTTCGCAGGCTTCGCTCATTGCACTGAGAGCGTCTTTATACTTAACAGTGCAGCGTTCTTTCAAGTGAAGTGTAAAAATAACATCAGCGGAGAATTTTAATGACTAAAACCAGCAGACAATCCTAATATATTCCAACAATGCCTAATTGTCATTTGGTTGGGTTGGGGGGGAGACAGCAAAAAACAATGTTATTATATTCTTGAAGCTTCGCCAATTAAGTCCTGAAAATGGATTGTGAGCGGGCCTTAACGAACGCGAGTAGAAGCTGCATCAAAGCCGAATGAGCCGACTTCATAGGCCCGAAACAATGGGCATATTACCATAATGCGGGCATTGCACTCGAAACCATAATAATGTATCACAGGATTAGCCAGGCTGCAGAACAAATTCTAAATAAGTTGTAGGATTTATTTCGAAATACCGCAAGACAACGAGAGACGGCAGGGACGGTAAGATTTATTACTATTCTTAAAGGTGAACTCCAAGGAAAAGAAAATTCAATAAAGAAAATGCCTCGTATCAACTTCTGAGGGTTCCGGACAAGCTGGTAGCCATTAATCACAATGCTCTTTGACCAAACACTATAGCCTTGTAAATCATCTGCTGTGATTGGATTATTCTTCATTGTGAAGGCAACGCCAACCCTTCTTCTGCCTGAACCAGGACTCAACTTAGATCAGGCAGACTTACAGGCCCTCGATATCAGAGAATCTTTTCCAAATTGTGAGGGGAACCAATTAAAGTGGAACTGTGAGAAGACTGGCCCTGTTCATACTGTCAGCGTGTGCAGAACGCATAGAAAGCAAAGAAAACGCAAGTTGAAAAACGCATGCGTTTATATGCGTTTTTCTTGCGTTTTCGATTGCCTTTTTGCATGTTGAAAGGAAGTGCGTCACACAGGAAAAATGGGAAACGCAGAGGGAAACGTACACTAAAACGCAATAGTACGCATGTTTGATACGCGTACATAGACTTTCATTGTGTCCGTTTCTGTGCGTGGTGCACAGAAACTGCGTGCAGCAATGCGGATGAGAAACGTATGCGTCTCATACGCATACATGTGAACGAGGACATTAGAAAACATTAGTAGCCGTTTCTATGCGCAAAGTCTGCCCGTACGCGTTCTGGAAAAACGGCTAGGAACGCACATAGTTTGAACAGGGCCTCAGGTCCAGTGCACACCTAAACCGCTAGCAGATCCTCAAAACGCTAGCGGTTTTTGGAGCGTTTTTTGGAGCAGATTTTACGAGCGATTGTAGGCATGTTTAGTGACGTTTTCTAAACATGCCTAGCGTTTTTTGGAGCGTTTTTATGTAGCAGATTACAAATACTGTGACAATAAAAGCTGTTACTGAACAGCTTCTGTAACAAAAATGCCTGGAAAACCGCTCTGATCTAGCGTTTTCCAGAGCGGTTTGCGTTTTTCCTATACTTTACATTGAGGCAGAAACGCTTCTTCAAACGCAAACATGCAGCAGGAGCAGTAAAACAGAAGTAATTAAAATCCGCTTAAAAGGAGGGAAGCAGGTGGACTCACCTCCCTCAAGTACAAAATGACCAGCCAATAAGCAGTTATAAAATAACAGTAATATTTATTGGAAACTCGAGGCAGGGGTCACACTTGTCTTTCAGTTTCTAAACTTTTCAGAAAACTGAAAGACAAGTGTGACCTCTACCTTACAATAGTTAATGTAATTTATAGAGAAAACTGACAAATTGCGCAAGATGTCAATTTTTTTCTGCGCGCGAAATCTGCATTCAAGAGTGACCTAGCTCATTGATTAACATGAGTTCTCAGTTGAAAACAGTTTTTCTGTGCAGAAAACGCGCACGAAAGCCGACAAGTGTGACCCCTGCCGGAGGTATGCATACCTGGAGAGTTTCCAATAAATATTACTGTTATTTTATAACGGCTTATTGGCTGGTCATTTTGTAAGTGAGGGAAGTGAGACCACCTGCTTTCCTCCTTTTAAGTGGATTTTAATTATTTTATCCTTGTTGGCGCCTCTGTTACTTCTGTTTTACTGCTGATCTGGTCCACCCTGGGTGAAGGGATGTGTCCCCATCTTCTTCTACCTACAGAGAGCGACTTTTTACTACCTGAGCGCGGTCAGGTTACAATTCTCCCCACCTGCCTTTCCAATGGTTGCCTTTGTGGTAACCCGTATTTGTGAGTACATCACTGTTTATTTATATCATATTTTAATTTCCTTTGACATACTACACCATATTGGGCTCTCGGTTTCACTTCTGTTTCTTTCGAGTGCAGCAGGAGGCACGTTTGCGGTTTGCTAAAGACCTCAAACCGCTGGTGTGCACCATCCCATTGAAATACATTAGCCAAGCGTTTTCACAGGCGGATGCGGTTGGTGGATCGCTCCTAAAACCGCCTCTGGCCTAGTACACACCAAAAAACCTCTAGCAGATTTGCAAAACGCTAGAGGTTTTTGAAGCAGCTTTCAGAGCGATTCTAGGCATGTTTTCTAAACATGCCTAGCGTTTTTTGGAACGTTTTTGTGTAGCACATTTCAAATATTGTTACAGTAAAGCTGTTACTGAACAGCTTCTGTAACAAAATCGCCTGGAAAACCGCTCTGATCTAGCGTTTTTCAGAGCGGCTTTCCACTTTCCTATACTTCAAAGAGGAGCTGTCAGCCATACTATCTCAGGAAAAAAATAACAAATATATAAGTAGATAAATACTTGCTTTACTTACATAACATATGTATTGCACTGTCCACATTATAATTCCTGTGAATTTTATAAAGGAAAAAGTAGAGAATCCTATTCTAGACAGTTTCCATATTTACTGCGCCTATTTAGAAGCCAGTCGTGATGTAATATCCGCCCTCTCCTCTGCCTGATTTGCCCGCCCTTCACTATAGAAAGTGCATTGTTTCAGCCTGAGAAATTTTGACCAATCAGAGAGGAACAGAGGTGTGTGTGTGTGTGTGTGTGTGGGGGGGGGGGGGGGGACAGGAGGGAAAGAGGCTTCAGCCAATCAGGTTGCAGCGTGTTAAGTCTGAGGGGAAGTAGGGAAGCAAAAAAAGACAACCCAGCATGCCCTGCAACTTCTTTTTTGTGTACCAAATTTTCTGTGTACCAAATAAGATTCAGGTAAACTGGGGAATGATCATTTATCAACAAGAAAAGTAATAGTGATTGTAACTTTTGGATTGCCTGGTTAGCATCCTTATTACTTGTTTACCAGATAAAAATGAAGAATTGACTTTTGATTTTATGCCCGACAGTTACTCTTTAACATTGAGGCAGAAACGCCTCAGAAACGGGGCCGGCTCTAGCGTGGGGCAAGAGGGGGCATCGCCACCTTAAATAATCAATCTGCCCCCTCCGCCTATTTCCTGGTTCTGGAACGCAGAGCCAGTGAGGTGAGGAGACGGCACGGATGTCAGTCGGTGGGAGGTGCGCAGCGGTCATGTGACTGCTCAGTCAAATATTTCTGTATTTCAGCAGAAAAATCCTGCAATTATCTGAAGTGTGCATAACGTGCTCTTTGCTGTGAAAAATACGCAACAGCATAGCATATTAACCTTTATAGAAAAATATTTCTGTATTTCAGTACAAAAATCCTGCAATTATCTGAAGTGTGCATAATGCCTTGAGACATTGCCACCAGCAGAGCCCAGATTCAACAGGATGGCCTTGGTGGTGATCAGGGATGGTCGTAGTCAGCCAACTTCGCTACGCTTGAAATACACGTAGTTTTACGCAATTACACTTCGCCAAACTACGGCTTCAAAATCAAATATTTGCTTCGTATGCATTTCTATTTGCTTCGTATGCATTTCGTAGACTACGCGTTAAAATACGCAATTACGCGTAGTGCTGGGCGTAAGCTACGCGTAGCGGTACTTCGCTACGCGTAAATTCGTTAGCGTAGTTTTGAAACTTCACCGACGAACTACGATGCGTAGATGCGAACTACGATGCGTAAATTCTCACTGGCGTAGTTTCTGCTCATCCCTGGTGATCCTTGGATTCTTTTTCACCTCTCTCACTATCCTCACTATCCTCCAGGGCAGCACAAGCGTCCTCTTAGATTTTCCACACTGTGGAAAATCTTGTATTTTTTAATAATACTTTGCACTGTAGCCACTGGAACTTGAAAACATTTAGAAATGGCCTTGTCGCCCTTTCCTGACTTGTGAGCAGCTGCAAGTCCTCACTGAGCTCCTTTGTCTTAGCCATGACTGTCCGCAAACCAACTGCAGAGAGCTGCTGTTTTTCACCTGTTGAGTTTATTAAAACAGCTGTTCCCAATTAATCAGGGTAATTAGGATACTTTACAATAGCTTGGAAATGACTTGCTGGTTGAATAAAAGTAACTTTAGGTCAAAATTTGATAGGTATGAATAATTATGGGCAGCACAGTATGTTCCCTGAGCCAACAAGATTGATGTTTACCATTAAAAAATATTTATTTTTTGTAACTACACTAGTTGGTATAACTACATTACAGTTAGCCCCGCCCACATGGCATCATGACCACTCCCATTTTTCAGCACAGCAGGCTTCGCGTGCCACAAATTTCCTTATGCATGATGCCCCCTTCACATTTTTGACTGATCCCTCATATGTGCCAGTCTAGAACCGGCTCTGCTCAGAAATCTAAAAAATGCTGCAGCCCCCGAGTTTGCGTTTGTAGAAAAAACGCCCGCTCTGGTGTGCACCATCCCATTCACTTTCATTAGCCAAGTGGTTTTTAAAAAACGCTCCAGAACCGCTCTGGTGTGCACCAGCCCTGCCAAAGGCTTGTTCATGTAACATCCGTGTACTGCTGCATGGCCTTGGGCATCAGCTTCCAATTTCATGTGTTGCTCCCTATTTGCAACCTTCGCTTTCATTGTGTAGCAACCTCTGTTTCATGTCCAGGTGCCCCCTTAGGTTGTAACCGCCCAAGGCTGGGGCCTTTGTGGCCTTTCCCAGGGACGGATCTAGGGGGGGGGGGGGGGGGGGGCAAGCGGGTATCTTGCCCCAGGCGAAGTTTGTTGGATTCTTAAAAAGGCGGCAAAATGAATGGCAGTTTAGGCGCCATAACCTGACCTTTAGGCGCCAAAACCTGACCTTGCCCCAGGCGCAACTTGGTCTTGATCCGTCCCTGGCCTTTCCACAAATCCAACCCTGCACCCATGAAGAGCAAATGGCTGAAGATGGGCCTTATGCATGGGGCCCTGTGCATGTGTCCTTTGGAAAAGGGGCCGAGTTACAGCTTCAACCTTTGTTTCTACACTGCTATTCATATATCGGCCTGAATTCTGCTTTGATGTGGCACACTATGCAGAATTTGACGAAAAGCATTTGACGAAAGCACATCTCTCTCTGTGTTATTATCACCGTCACTGAAGTTGACATCAACAGAATCACCTCCAGCGAATGAAGCTCCTGCTGTCCCAGCTATGTCTCAATCACACAATTACCACACACGGTCTGCGTCCATTATAACATGTTCATCGTACATCCATTACACCGCGATTCCGGTCCACGGGATGGTTAATGTGACTGCACACTCCACGGAAGAAGACATGCGTCACGCTCGGCTGTCGAATTCAGTAGAGCCCTACCTCGGCGAACGCTGAAGTCTAATGAAAGTCAAGACTCTCGTTTCGGCTGGCGCAGAGCTATATTCCCTTTCAGAAATACAATTAACTTTCACCGGGATCCACATCATTACTCTCATGCTTACATTCCTGAAAAAATAGACTGATGTGGCCAGGCATACCTCTGCCGGTCGGAAAACGTCTTCTGAAATTGCCAGCCATGCGTCCCGCATCCAAAGATCATCTGCTCCATTTTACAGACATCCATTTCTATTAGAAGATCGTGGGTTCTGTCCAAGAATAACCCCGGCCAGAGAATGACAACTACAGCGAATCGAATACTAAGAGGGACAGAAAAACATTTGTACACCTTATTCAGGCTGCATTCACAGTGGGACGTTGCGTTGTAATGTGGCGTTAAAGTCACAACGCAGCATTACAACTCAACGCAAAAAAAGTTTCATCAAAGTGAACCTCCAGACTAAAAATCTACTCAGCAGCACTGAAAAGGCTTGATGTTTCTTTAACTAAAGTCACAACGCAGCATTACAACTCAACGCAAAAAAAGTTTCATTAAAGTGAACCTCCAGACTAAAAATCTACTCAGCAGCACTGAAAAGGCTTGATGTTTCTTTAACAGGTTCACAACATCAGAACTTTGTTTTTCATACCAAAGCCTAATTTTTAGCTGCTTAGAAGCTAAACTCCTCACCATCAAAGAAAACTGCCCGGGCATTTTTTCCCCTGATGCTGTGCAAAGCATGATGGGATTTTTTATGTTGTTCTCGTTGCCTAGTGCGCGCAGCTGGTAGAGGTGATCAGGACACAGGGCAGTAGGAACTGTGTCTCATGCTTCCTGTCACCTCCTTTCAACCACACCTCCTTTCAACCAAAAAGATGGCTGCCCCATTTTAATTAACATAACTAATGTATCTTAATGACAGTATGTTTGTTTAGGCTGAAGTTCCTCTTTAACACTGCATTACCGTCGCATACAGTAGGTACAGTAAAGCATACAGGCAGTTAAAAGTATCCTTTCCTGTACCTGGTAACGTGTGTGTTTAGAGGTAACGCACTGCAAGCAGTGCATTACTTTAACACTACACATTAAAATGCGACACTAACATATAGGATTAGCGTTGCAGAGCGGTAAGCTGCATTATAAGACTTTATAACGCAGCTCCACAACGCCCCACTGTGAAGGCAGCCTTAGGGTAGGTAGGGCAGCGTTGCTTGCAAATTTTTGCTAAAATAATTTTCGCATAGAAAATCACATTTTCGATTTGAGAACATTTTTGCAAAAAAAGTGCTTGAATTTTTGCGTTTTCGCGAAATGCAAAAAAACTATATTTCTAAAGTGAAATCGCAGAAGATCAATATTTTCACCGCAACTAATTTTCCGCAAAAACAATATTTTACAGCAAAAATTCATGAAAAACGCAAAACATAAAAAATGTTTTTGATGGAATTATTACTCAAAAAACGAATTTTACATTATTTTTCATGCAAATGAATGCGAAAAGAATATTGGCATTTTTGCACATAACTGTAGGGATGGTCAGAAATTCCAAATTTCATCAATACCGATTTCTGATTTTCCAATTTTCGATTTCCAAGGTGTCTTTTTTTTGGTCATTTTTTGTATCTTCTGATTGGCTAAATACCGTACTTCTGAGTTGATTCAGAAGTATTGGACCAATCAGATGCAATGCAGAATGTTACTGCAGTAATCGGGATACCATGGAAATTTTAGGTCAATCCCAAGACTCAGGAACACTCGGTAGTATCTGATCATTTTTTCAGATTTCCCAGAAAAATTCTGCTATCTTTGATTGGTCCAGTGCTTCTGAGTTCTGTGACTGGGCTGAAATGACCAAGTTGCGGTAAATCGTATTTCCGTGGAAATCCCATTTCAGATTGGAAATGCGTAAATTTCAATTCCGCAGAATGCGAATGAGCATTCCTAGGTTCGCTTGTTTGTATTTTCACATGCATCTCTTTTCAGACGCTGTGCAAGTTCGTATGCGAAAATACATTCAGATTTGTCCACAACAAAAAAATGGCCTCAATTCACTAAGCTTATTCTTTGTCTTTAATAACGTTTGTAGAGTTATCACCATGGTGATAAGGAGTGTAGTATTCAGGAAACATTTTACCTCAGGCAAACCTAAAGTTAACTCTTCTGTGAGAATCTCTAAAGTTAACTCTTCAATCCTTAAAATAACTCCAGAATTCTAAAGTTAACCTCCCTGGCGGTTTTTTTTTTTGGCAAATAGGCAAAAATCCTTTTTTTTTTTACATTTTTTTTTTGTATCATGTAAAGCTACCAGAGTGGTAGCTACATGAAACACCGCTAGAGGGCGCATGTGTCCCTCTAGTGCGATCGTCGCCGGCATCAATAGCAAACAGGGGAACGCGTATATAACGCATTCCCCTGTTTGGCTTCTCCTGTCGCCATGGCGACGATCGGAATGACGTCATGGACGTCAGCCGACATCCTGACATCAGACGCCTCCGATCCAGCCCATAGCGCTGCCCAGAACTCATTGGTCCGGGCAGCACAGGGCTCTGGCGGGGGGGGAGGGGCCTCTTCTGCCGCTGTGTGCGGGTGATCGCCGCAGAGCGGCGGCGATCAAGCTGTACGCGCGGCTAGCAAAGTGCTAGCTGCGCGTACAGCACTTTAAATGGCCCAAATCGCCCCACCAGGGGCTGAGATATCTTCCTGCGCGGCATAGCCCGAGCTCGGCTCGGGCTTACCGCCAGGAAGGTTAAAGCGGAACCCCAGTAAAAATAATGAAAAAAAGTGCTTCATTTTATAATAATTATGTATAAATGATTTAGTCAGTGTTTGCCCATTGTAAAATCTTTTAAATCCCTGATTTATATTCTGACATTTATTACATGGTGACATTTTTACTGTTGGCAGGTGATGTAGCGGCTGCATGCTTTTTTGGCAGTTGGAAGCAGCTATAAACAGCTATTTCCCACAATGCAGCAAGGCTCACAGACAGTAAACTGCCAGGAGTACCACGGTCCTCAGAGTTGGGGTTTCACCACAATATCAGTCATACAGCGCCCCCCGATGGTCTGTTTGTGAAAAGGAATAGATTTCTCCTGTAAAAGGGGGTATCAGCTACTGATTGGGATAAAGTTCAATTCTTGGTCAGAGTTTCTCTTTAAGGAATGAAGAGATAAGATAACTCGCTCACTGCGAAAAATTATCTCTACACCCTAATAAGGCAAGATCAATGTGTGGTGGTATACAGGGCCGGATTTACCATAAGGCACTGTAGGCACATGCCTACAGGCGCCTGATGATGGAAAGGCGGCTTACTTCCCTCCCCCTGTGCTTCCCTACCTTCTTCCCTATGCAGAGTCCTGAGAAGAGTGTTAATGAGAGGTTACTAACATGTCTCTCTGCATTTCACTGGGGCACCTGTAGCTACTTAAAGAAAACCTGAACTGAAAATTAAAAGTCAAAATAAGCATACACAAGTCATACTTACCTTCCATGTAGTCTACTCCTCAGTGTCTTTCTCCTCTCCCGCGTCCGGTTTGTTCACTGTGATCAAGGGAATTTTCCGTCCTCCATTTTGAAAATGGCCATTACCCATAACAGCTTTCTGGTCAGCACACAGTTAAACTGTAACATCGCTCACTTGAACCATAGGGAAACATGGACATTACCTTCTACATCAGTTTTCCTCTCAGCTATAACTGACAGCAACTGATATTTTACTGACAGCAACTGATATATTTCAGATCTGACAAAATATTGTCAGAAATGGAAGGGTTTATTGTCAGAAGAAAATGGTGAGCTTCTGAGAGGAACTGATGGCAAGGTAACTATGTAATGTTCATTTGAAGTTACCTCATGTGTTTATTTTAAATATTTTTACTCAGTACAGGTTCTCTTTAATACTGAGGGTACCTCTGGCTACTTAATACTAAGGAGCACCTGCAGCTACCTACACTGGGCAGTGTAGGTAAGGGAGAAGTGACAGCTGAGACAGCCAGCACACTTGTGGTGCAGTTTTTGGGGGGTTTGTAGGTCCATGGAAGGCAGAGTCTTAGGTGCCTGGAAATCTGTGCCTATAGGCTCCTGGGATGTAAATCCGGGCCTGGTGGTAAGTTTTCTCTTGCTTTATTATCTCCAGCATGATCTTAGTGAATTGAGGCCAATGTGAAAACAGAACATGTGCGACCTTGCAGCATGACAATTGTGAACGGCTCCTATTTATAAAATAGGAGCTGTTCACTGTCCGTTTAGGGATGAGGGGAGAATGGACAAAAAATGTCCGTTCTCAGCTCAAGTGGGAACACAGGGCCAAATTTATCAAAGCATTACCGACAGTTTTTTCTTCTAAAACTGTTCTAACCAGCAGAAGAACAGTTCTGCATGATAGTAAGAACCTTCCCAAAGCCTATGTAATAGCTGCAGTTTAGTGTGGATTTCTAGAGCTGCACTACAGTTAAGAAAAGTGCAAATCCATCCCTAAATGGCTGCAGATTAAGAAGTGCTTAACCACTTTACCCCCGCCCGTACGGATTTCTCCGTCCCTTTTTCCATCCTTTAACCCCCAGGGACGGAGAAATCCGTACTTTGCGCACTCCCGCCGCTGCCCGCGCTCCCGCTCGTAAACACGCCGCCCGCCGCTAGTAAACACGCCGCCGCCCGCTCGCCCGGAGATCAATGAACGGGAAAATCCATTCCCGTTCGCTGATCTAAGCCCCACAATGATCCGCTGCTCTCCTATGGGCAGCGCGATCATTGTGAGAAAAAACAAACACTCACAGCCTCCTTGTACTTCCTGCGAGCTTCCGGAAGGACGCTCGCAGGTCGCAATAAACAAAAAGTTGCTGTTGCCATCTTGTGGCCAAACAGTAAAACTACACCCTTAGCATTTTTTACATAGAAATAAATTAGTTTTACACTAAAAATTAACTCATTACCTCCCAGACTTCCCATTTTTTTTTTGTAATTAAAAAAAAATTAAAAAATTTACAATTAAAAAAAATACATAAATAGTTACCTTAGGGACTGAACTTTTAAATATTTACGTCAAGAGGGTATAACACTGTTACTTTATAAACTATGGGCTTGTAATTAGGGATGGACACAAAACTGAAAAAAATGCACCTTTATTTCCAAATAAAATATTGGCGCTAAACATTGTGATAGGGACATAATTTAAACGGTTTTATAACCGGGACAAAAGGGCACATACATTTCATGGGTTTTAATTACAGTAGCATGCATTATTTAAAAACTATAATGGCCGGAAACTCAAAAATAATTAATTTTTTTCCCACATTTTTCCTATTTTCCCATTAAAACACATTTAGAATAAAATAATTCTTGGCATAATGTCCCACCTAAAGAAAGCCTAATTGGTGGCGGAAAAAACAAGATATAGTTCATTTCATTGTGATAAGTTATGATAAAGTTATAGACGAATGAATGGATGGAGCGCTGAAAGGTGAAAATTGCTCTGGTGGTCAGGGGGTAAAACCCCTCAGTGGTGAAGTGGTTAAAGCGGAGAACCCGAGGTGGGATTTAATTATGTTAGTGGGGCACAGAGGCTGGTTGTGCACACTAACACAAGCCTCCATTGCTCCATGGTGTGCCTCCAGGACCCCCCCAGCGCGCCGCTATACCCGCCGCAATGCTAGCGACACACAGCGTGTCGCCAGCACAATGTTTACCTATGCCTGTCTGTTAGCGCCGCTCCCCCGCCTCCTCCGTATCGGTGCTACCCGCCCGCGTCACTTCCCTCCAATCAGCGGGAGGGAAGTGACACGGCGGGTAGTGCCGATACAGAGGAGGCGGGGGAGCGGTGCTAACAGACAGCGCATAGGTAAACATTGTGCTGGTGACACGCTGTGTGTCGCTAGCACTGCGGGGGGTATAGCGGCGCGCAGGGGGGTCCTGGAGGCACACCATGGGGCAACGGAGGATGGTGTTAGTGTGCACAACCAGCCTCTGTGCCCCACTAACATAATTAAATCCCACCTCGGGTTCTCTTTAATAGCAGTTCTACAGATTGTGCAGGCTAGACATGATTTGAGAAGGGCTCCTTCCCCCTGCTGAATTCACCACACTAGAGTGTGTGTGAAAGATAAGGTGAATACAAAATCTGATGCTTGAAATGCCTAAGCTTTTTTTTAGCTCTAATACATTTATATTATATATTTATTTACATTACATCTTGTCAGTTAACCTACAATAATCTACCTTAAATAATATAGTTATGCGAACGTCTCTATCCTGGATCAATACAGCAGGTGTATTGTTACCTCAGAAACAGCAATTTCCCTCACACACTGCACTGTCTGAAAAACCTTCCTACTCTTCCTATTTTAGAACAGTTTAAGAAGGAAACTGCAGTATGTCGGGATTTATTAAGATGTTTGAGACAATTCTGCATGGATTTCTAAAAACCCACCAATCTTTTGTTTCAGACACTCTTGATAAATGTCCCCCACATGGCCAGATTTATCAAAGCATTTTCTTCTAAAACTGTTCTAACCAGCAGAGGAACTGTTCTGTATGATAGTAAGAAACTTCTCAAATCCTATGTAATAGCGGCAGTTTAGCACGGATTTCTGGAGCTGCACTACAGTTAAGAAAAGTGCAAACCTATCCCTAAACTGCTGCAGATTAAGAAGTGCTTCATAGCAGTTCTCCAGATAGTGCAGCATTGCAGGCTAGATGTGATTTGTGAAGGGATCTTCCCCCCCCCCCCCCCCCCTCACCCAGCCTGCTGACAACAGATGTGTTGGTTACCTCAGCAACAGTAATTCCCCTCACACACAATGCACTGCCCGAGAGACCTTCCTAACTCCTCCTATTTTTAAGAAGGAATCTGCACTATTTAGTGATTTCTTAGGCTGTCTCAGTCAATTCTGCACGGATTTCTAAAAACCTCCTAATATTTTGTCTCAGACACTCTTGATAAATGTCCCCCACAGAATTAGATACTTGCCTAAACAGAGGGAAGCCTCAGGATCCTATTGAGGCTTCCCACCCTGCTGTGTTGTTCCCTGACGCTGAGCGAGGCCCCCCAGAAGATTAGCGACAAGGCATTGGGGGGCCTCGATAGGATCCTGAGGCTTCCCTTTTTGAAGGTATCAGTCTGGTTTTGATCCCGAACTTCGACTCCGGATCACTTTAAAGTTAGCCAATAAATGGTATCATCCTGATTCAAAACTTCCGGCTTTTACTGATGGCGAACAACGGTACACTGCTCTACTGCTACTACATATGTTACCATCCATTGATCGTATATAGGATACATCAGAGGATGCTTGTGGAGGCAGGGCAAAGAAGAGAGCCGTGCAGACACGCCCTAGCACCTGCCAGAGCTGAACTGTAACATACGGCATTGGCAGCAGTATAGAAGACTTTCCAGCGGTTCATATCACACAGTTCTATAAAACAATGGTAATAGCCTCAAGACCGTCACAGCCAAGCACACCACTTCTCCTTCACAGACTTATTAGAAAGGATTTGGAAAAGGTTTTCTTCCTGATACAAAAGAACTCGGAACAGATTATACCTATTAATGTTAATTGTAAACAAAAATGCTTCGGCGGCTATTGATAAATTAAGCCTCACCACTCATTGCAAAGTCGCTGCAGTAAGGAGAAGGAGGAACGCTAAGCCGCGCAGTGGCGGTAAAAATTACAGGCTTCTCTTTCGCCTTTGATGTAAACAATCGCGGGATCGATGCGTGTAATTGGAGCAGATTCAGAAAAGTCGGAAGTTTATAATGAAGCTCAGGGCATGCGGTGGACACGTTCCGCTACACGTACACACGCAAAACAGGCTGCAGAGGGGTAAAGGTAATGCACACACTTACAGCGAGTACTTATCACGGCAGCATCAGAGAACGCAGTCAGAGTCATAACGAAAACTAGTAGAGGTGATAGGAAGAGCTAGCCAGCAGGGATGAGCTCACGGGTAATCACAAGTCTGTAAGGACTCGAATTTGTAATTAAAATGAGTCTGGGTGAGAATGGGTTATTTACCCACAATTCCGCCCTCTTGTCTGCACTCCAAATAGCTTGCACGCATCCTATTGGAGGTGTTGCAAGCCTCACCACGGCGCACTGCCTCCTTCCGGCTTGAAGGAGGAAGTGCATGTAGTGAGGCTTGCAATGCGACCAATGGGACGTGTGCAAGCTATTTGGAGCGCAGGCAGGACGACGGAATTGTGGTTAAATAACCCCTTATCATCCGGACTCATTTTAATTACAAATTCGAGTCCTCACAGACTCGTGAGCCCATTCCTGCTAGCCAGAGCAGAATCATCCACCAAGCATCCTAGGCAGGTGCTCGGAGCCTAGTGGGTGTCAAGGGGCCCATCTGTTAGGGCCCATTTCCACTGGCCACCTGCAAGACGCGTGGTGGCACTTCCTTGTTAGCGGGAACGCTGACGAATCCCAGAAGCCATGCACGGCTATGGGAATCGCAGCCTCCCGCAAGGAAACTGACGGCAGTGTCAGCAATGTAAAGTAAGCGATTCGGCCCGACGGCCATAGTTTCCAATGGCAGAGTTTCCCCGCGCGATTCACCTGCGGGAAAGCTCTGCGGATTCGGCCCGGTTTCCGCAGTAGTGGAAACGGGCCCTCAGCGTCTTTGACCTCTCTCCACTAGGGATGCTCGTTTGGATTCCCACAGAAATGAATTTTCCGCATTTCCAATCGGAAAACGCAAATCGGACTTCTGCGTTAAGTTACGCATTACAGTAACTCGGTAATTTAAGCCCAATTACAGAACTCGGAAGCAATGGACCAATCAGAGTCAACTCAGAAATATTCGGCCAATCAGAGAATGCCAAAAATGGCTAAAAACAGACTCATCAGAAATCAGCAATGAGCGGCCTTCTGTGTTTCGCTTACCTCGTCGCCATGGCGACGAGCGGAGTGACGTCATGGACGTCAGCCGACGTCCTGACGTCAGCCGCCTCCGATCCAACCCTTAGCGCTGGCCGGAACTTTTTGTTCCGGCTACGCTGGGCTCAGGCGGCTGGGGGGACCCTCTTTCGCCGCTGCATGCGGCGGATCGCCGCGCTGCAGCGGCGATCAGGTAGCACACACGGCTGGCAAAGTGCCAGGCTGCGTGTGCTGCTTTTTATTTGAGCCAAATCGGCCCAGCAGGGCCTGAGCGGCAGGCTCTGGCGGTACTGGACGAGCTGAGCTCGTCCAGACTGCCCGGCAGGTTAAAGAGACTCTGAAGTGAGTGACATTCGCGTTTTTAACTTCTATTCACGTAAAGCACTATAGCTAGTGCTAAACCGCCGCATCACCGCAGCAAAACGAGGGGTTTATACCTCCCAAAATCCCCTCTGCAAAATCTGGGGAGCGCTTCCTGCTTAAGGCAGAGCTTAGGGCTGTAGTGCTGCCTCTTGGCGCGTCAATCCCCGCTGATCGCCGCCTCTCCCCGCCCCACTCGATCTGCCTTCACTGAGAGGGGCGGGGGAGAGGCGGAGATCCGCCGGCAGATTGATGCGCATGGAGGCAGAGCTGCAACTCAAAGCTCTGCCTCCATGAGCAGCAAAATCCACGACCAAGAAAAAGTTGTGGATTTTGCAGAGGGGATTTGAGGGGTATAATGCCCCCGTTGTGCCGCGGGATACAGCGTTTTAGCACTAGCTATAGTGCTTTACATAAATATAAGTGACTCGCTTCACAGTCTCTTTAAAAAAAAAAAAAAAATCTGATCGGACATGTTGGAAAAATCTTTATACTCGATCTAACGGAATAATCGAACTAAATTATCTAATCGAAAAAATGAAAAACTTGTACCATGTGTGTGAGCACCATTATGCTGGGCATACACGGCTCGATTTTTACTCTCAATTCTCCCGCTCAATCGATTCCACGCTTGATTCCGCAGGCGATTCTATTATCTTCCGGTCATTTTTCTTATCTTTTTGCATTGTCTTCAATCTGGAATTGAGTGGTGAAATTATCGGGCCGGAGATTGGACATGTCGGAAATTATCTATCAAACCATCTACATGGCTCAGAATCGAGCCGTGTATTCCCAGCATAAGGTTCATGTTTGCTTTGCCCTAGCCAACCCTGAACTTATGGCCGGGCCGAGGCATAGGCTGGAGAGGCTCCAGCCTCAGGGCGCAGTGTAGGAGGGGGCGCACAATTCATTCAGCTGTCATTCCTAATTGTGTTTGAAGCAGAAAGAAATAAGAAAAGGGGATACATAGCAGTGACTGCAAGCCAGATAACTAGATATTAACCACCCTGGCGTTCTATTAAGATCGCCAGGGCGGCTGCGGGAGGGTTTTTTTTAAATAAAAAAAAAACTATTTCATGCAGCCAACTGAAAGTTGGCTGCATGAAAGCCCACTAGAGGGCGATCCGGAGGCGTTCTTCCAATCGCCTCCGGCGCCCAGAATAAACAAGGAAGGCCGCAATGAGCGGCCTTCCTTGTTTTGCTTACATCGTCGCCATAGCGACGAGCGGAGTGACGTCATGGACGTCAGCCGACGTCCTGACGTCAGCCGCCTCCGATCCAGCCCTTAGCGCTGGCCGGAACTTTTTGTTCCGGCTACGCTGGGCTCAGGCGGCTGGGGGGACCCTCTTTCGCCGCTGCTCGCGGCGAATCGCCGCAGAGCGGCGGCGATCAGGCAGCACACGCGGCTGGCAAAGTGCCGGCTGCGTGTGCTGCTCTTTATTTGATGAAAATCGGCCCAGCAGGGCCTGAGCGGCAGCCTCTGGCGGTGATGGACGAGCTGAGCTCGTCCATACCGCCAGGCTGGTTAAGGTGTTGGGGAGGTTGTGGGCCCTGTGGCACCTCTTAGTCTAATAGCAATCAGTGTGTGACAGCTGGGGTGGCAGGTATGGAGGGGCGCACTTTGGTGTCTCAGCCTTGGGTGCTGGAGGACCTTGTCCCGCCTCTGCCTGAACTTCCCCCAAAGGGGCACTATATTTAGAGAGTTTCTTAATGGAGTAATCCATGCAAATCACAGCAATTTAAATGCATAGCTCATGCAGCTAAGTATCGTAAACCGTGAGATCGTCATGCGATCGCACCCGGAGAAAGAAGAACAAAGGACAGGCGGCGAAGAAGACGTAGAAGACAATGGAAGTCTGTGATTTGATGCACTCTGTTAATTCGCATTCTAATGGTGTTATTTTTTCCAGCCTTTGTAAAGCATAAGTGTGCGTTTTATAAACCATTATCGTTTGTATTCTCTTAAGAAGCATCATTTAATTTTTCTCGTTGCATTTCTTACAGTAGGCTGTTAATAGAAGTTCTGTTCAGCATATTTAATTGCCGTCATTATTTATTCCGTAGCGAGGAAAAGCGCCGTGGCCGGTAAACAATGCGGAAATCTCTAACCTCTTTGCAGTGGTTTCTGAATAACTAATCACGCTCTCAGAACAATGGGCAGAATTGTGGTCGATTAAAGTGGGGCTTAAGTCGAATAACCATAGCAGCCCGTGTACATGTGAAAAGGGCATTGGAGATAACCGCTAGTAGACTACCACTGCAAGTTACACAAGGATACAATTTAAAATCCTAACCCTCGCCTACAAAGCTCTCCACAACCTAGCTTCTTTTTATCTAAGTAAACTTATTTCCAGATACCATCCTACACGCAATCTCCGCTCTACTAACAATGTTCTCCTGTCTTCTTCCCTGGTCACCTTTTCTCACTCCTGCTTACAAGACTTCTCTCAATCTTCTCCCCTCCTCTGGAACACTTTCCCCCAACACATCGGCCACTCACCCACACTTACTCTTTTTAGGCGCAATCTGAAAACTCATCTCTTCAGGCAAGAATACTTTCCCACCTAGGACACTTCAGCCACTGGCCACTATATCTACCACAGGGATGAGCAGAAACTACGCCAGTGCGAATTTATGCATCGTAGTTTGCATCTACGCATCGTAGTTCGTAGGTGAAGTTTCAAAACTACGCTTACGAATTTACACGTAGCAAAGTACCGCTACACGTAGCTTACGCCCACTATGCATAGTTAACATGTAATACACATGTTAACTACGCATAGTCAGCGTAAGCTACGCGTAGCGGTACTTTGCTACGTGTAAATTCGTAAGCGTAAATTCGTAATTCGTAGTGAACTACGAATGCGTTACTCGAGGCTAATTTTGCGCGTGCGATTTTATGCTTACAAATTTACGCGTTGGAAAGGGGAATGTACGCATAGAAGAGTTAGTTACCAGTATAAGCTTTTAAAGAGGAATTAATGCGTAAAATTTTCTGCATGCGGGCATAAGCATCCACATACACTACGCTTCGCGCGAATATTTGATTTCAAAGCCGTAGTTTGGCGAAGCATAATTGCGTAAAACTACGCGTAGTCCCAGCATAGCGAAGTTGACTGACTACGACCATCCCTGATCTACTACCTCATACCCAGCTTCTCTTTACCTACTGTCCTATCCCTAGACTGTAAGGCTGATTGGCCAGGACTCTCCTCCCATTTTTGTCTCTCAATGCTGTGTAATGTGTGTGCCTCATATCTCCCACCATTATGTACAAATCTGCAGTTGATTTGTTCACTTCATCAGCTGTAATCCACCATTGACTTTTATTAGGCCTCATTCATATTGGGTACGTTGAGAAACTTGTAAAAGCACACGATAAAAAATGCATGCGTCTGTGCGCACTTTAGTGCGTTGTGGTGCGCTTTTTTAAGCATGTTTTGCTTATTGTAGCAGTAGCAGTTGTCAATAAAGCGTTTTCATATGAAAATGTATTTTTTTTTCACCCATTCACTTGCATCGATGTGCGGTTTACAGCTCAGCGCACAGAAATGCATGCAACACTACGTTTTTGTAACGAAGCTCAGCGCAGCACATAGATGTGAACCAGCTACATTCAATTACATGGAAAAATCAATGCCTTGCTAAACGCAAAGGGCAATGCGTTGTGAAAAGTGCACAGAAACGTCCCTGATGTGAACAAGGCCTTAAAGAGAATCTGTAACGTTAAAACGTCCCCTGGGGGGTACTCACCTCGGATGGGGGAAGCCTCGGGATCCTAATGAGGCTTCCCACGCCGTCTGCCGTCCCTCGGGGGTCTCGCTGTAGCCCTCCGTACAGCGGTGACGTAATATTTACCTTTGCAGGCTCCTGCGCAGGCGCTCTGGCTGCTTTCGCTCCGAAGGAGGCGGAAATACCCGATCTCAGTCGGGTCCGCTCTACTGCGCAGGCGCAAGTCTCCGGCGCCTGCGCAGTAGAGCGGACCCGACTGAGATCGGGTATTTCCGCCTCCTTCGGAGCGAAAGCAGCCACAGCGCCCCCGCTGGAGCCTGCAAAGGTAAATATTGAATTGAACAGTCGGCACAGTCGCCGGCTGTTCGGAGGGCTGCAGCGAGACCTCCGTGGGACAGAGGACGGCGTGGGAAGCCTCATTAGGATCCTGAGGCTTCCCCCACCCGAGGTGAGTACCCCCCAGGGGATCTTTTTGTCGTTACAGAGTCTCTTTAAAGAAAACCTGAACTGAAAATTAAAAGTCAAAATAAACATGCACAGGTCATACTTATCTCCCATGTAGTCTACTCATCAATCTCTTTCTCCTCTCCCGTGACCTGTTTGTCCACTGTGATCAAGGAAATTCTCCGTCCTCCATTTTGAAAATGGCCATTAGCCCATAACAGCCATGAACTCACTTTTGTACCAGAAACAGCGGCAGAGGCGCCTGACCTGGGCTACAGAGAAGCAGCACTGGACTGTTGCTCAGTGGTCCAAAGTACTTTGTTCGGATGAAAGCAACTTTTACATGTCATTCGGAAATCAAGGTGCCAGAGTCTGGAGGAAGACTGGGGAGAGGGAAATGCCAAAATGCCTGAAGTCCAGTGTCAAGTACCCACAGTCAGTGATGATCTGGGCTGCCATGTCAGCTGCTGGTGTTGGTCCACTGTGTTTTATCAAGGGCAGGGTCAATGCAGCTAGCTATCAGGAGATTTTGGAGCACTTCATGCTTCCATCTGCTGAAAAGCTTTATTGAGATGAAGATTTCATTTTTCAGCACGACCTGGCACCTGCTCACAGTGCCAAAACCACTGGTAAATGGTTTTCTGACCATGGTATTACTGTGCTCAATTGGCCTGCCAACTCTCCTGACCTGAACCCCATAGAGAATCTGTGGGATATTGTGAAGAGAAAGTTGAGACGCAATACCCAACACTCTGGATGAGCTTAAGGCTGCTATCGAAGCATCCTGGGCCTCCATAACACCTGCAGTGTCACAGTTTCCTACGTGAAGGTAATTGTTCCAAGGTATATTCTGGATAACCTCTACGCCTGAACTTTTCCCTCATCTCTACAATACGGGTCTCTCTGACGGCAGGGTCTGTGACAATCTTTCTAACCCTACCCAACTGGCCGCCCGGAATATGTTCCCGGGTAGAGATAGGATGAAAACTGGTGAATTCCAGTAAATTCCAGTTGTTAAACCAACTGACCGAAATTCTTTACTGGAATTCACCAGTTTTCATCCTATCTCTACCCGGGAACATATTCCGGGCGGCCAGTTGGGTAGGGTTAGAAAGATTGTCACAGACCCTGCCGTCAGAGAGACCCGTATTGTAGAGATGAGGGAAAAGTTCAGGCGTAGAGGTTATCCAGAATATACCTTGGAACAATTACCTTCACGTAGGAAACGTGTCTCTGGGCCAAGACTCCCCTTTGTCTCCCGTTACAATACCTGCAGCAATCAGCTGGGGTCTATTGTGAGGAGACATTGGGGCCTCTTGAAGGAATCCTTTCCTCATATTGAGGAGTTCCGCTATCCGCCCCTATTTTCATTCAAGCGGGCCCCGACAGTTAGAGACAAAATCAAACCCAAGTCTATTACCCCTGTGGTGACCTCTAGAAGGGGCACTTTTCCTTGTTTGGGCTGCCACTTATGCAGTCATATTGTGAGGGGTGATACGTTCGCGCATCCATCCAGGTGTGAGAGGTTTTCCATACGGGGCCTCTACACCTGTGATTCATCGTATGTCGTTTATTTACTTAGATGCCCTTGTGGGTTGGTTTATGTGGGTGAAACCACACAGCGGCTGCGCGACCGTATCTCCTCTCACAAATCTGCTATTAGAACACGTAGTACAGAACAAGCTGTTTCTCAGCATTTTACTCTGTGCCGTCACACGGTTTCACAATTAAGAGTCCAAGTCATAGATGGGGTTCCCGGGGATTTCAGGGGTGATAGAGCAAAGGAACTCCTCAGGAGGGAAGCCTTTTGGATCAAACGCCTGGGCGCATTGGGGAATAGTGGATTGAATAGGGACTATGATCTCTCATTTTGTATTTAGCTCTGTTGTCTTTTGATACATGGATTGGCTTGATTGTGGGTGGGGGTAGGGGAGTAGTATGCTAGTGATATCTTAAGATCCACATTCTTTTCCCCTGTTGGGGTTAGTAAAAGTTGTAGTATATCCAGGCTTTAATATATGTGATGTATGTCTCTTTTATGTAATTGGGACGCGGGGATGATATGGGTGGACCTGTGCTTTGAGTTTCACCACTTCAGATAGGCCAGCCCACAGCCATTAATTTTGGCCACTTTGTTGATGTTCTTATACTTTTGGTATTTTTTGACATCCCCATGTGTCGTGCCAATATTTCTTCCCAATAGAAAGCTTTTTACGCGTTTGAGGGGCCCTTTATGCGTCTTTTTCTGCATACATGTACTCTATGCTGGTTTTTTTGCGTTTTTTTTGCGTTTTTTTTGCGTTTATGTTTTACGCGTAAATTTTTACGCATACATAGATACTTGTACGCATATAGTAATGCGTATTTTTTTACGCGTATACTGACGTTTTACGCATGCGTACAGGCGTACGTCATGAGGTCACCATGACGTTCCAGGAAGTGTTTTTGGCAAGACACACGGGAAAGGAGCTGTAGTTCCCCATCAGGTCCTCCATACTTTGTCAGTTAGAGGGAGGAGGTAAGAACTATTTCAAATTCTTAGGACTGAGTGTGATTGGTCTTGTGGCATAGTGGGTGTAACTTTCTAGGTTGCCTTGCAGTTCCCCATCAGGTCCTCCATGTCCTCTCTGCGTCCTGATTGGTTGTTGTGCATTGATGACTTGTATATATAAGAGTGGCAATTATGTTGTACTTCAGAGAGAGCCTGATACAGCTTGAGGAAGGACCTTGTCTGAAACAGCGTCTGTCGCTGTTATGGCTATCTCTTTGTCTTTTTGAACAATAAAAGAGCTATATATTACTGACGTGGTGCTGTGGACTCTTCGTGTTGGGCTGCGTAATATGTTGGCGCTTTATAAATACAATAAATAATAATAATAATGGAAAATAATAATGGAATAATGGAAAGCCACAAGAGGATCCAGAGGGTTCCCTTTCCTTAGGTTAGTATTTATTTGACATTGACATTGTGGACGCCTTAGGTTCTCTTTAATCATTTTCTTCTAAGACTCTGCTGCCCTCAACACAGTGCTGTGGAGTCAGTACAAAAATCACCTGACTCCAACTCCGACTCTTTAGTTTATGAAACCACGACTCCGGGTACCCAAAATTGCTCCGACTCCTCTACTCCGACTCCTTAGTCTGAAGCTGGCCACTACTGATCCAATCTTTTTCATCCAATCTTACCATTTCTATGTAATATAAGGTAACTGCCTGAAGTATCCATTTAGTATATTCACTTACTTTTCCCTTATACTACATAGATTTGGTAAGATTGGATGAAAACGATTGGATCATTAGTGGCCACCATAATACTTACCAAGGTTGTACAACTGGTTAAAAAAAAATCATCAGACTCCAACTCCGACTCCTCAGTTTATGAAACCCCCAACTCCGACTCCAACTCCGACTCCAGGTACCCAAAAACTGCTCCGATTTCTCAACTCCGACTCCACAGCCCTGCCTCAACTTGCACGACTGATTAACTTTCAACTAACTTTAGACAATTTATTCTTTCAAAGTTTTCTGAACAGATTGGAAAATATCCACTGAGAAGGCGGGTAGAGACGAGAAGGGGTATCCACATCCCCGAGGTGTTCCGCACAAACCAGAGCAAATCTAGCAGATTTCTACTGACATCTGAGGCCTCTTATCTACGAGCAGTTGATAGGCAGTGAAAAGACCGTCAAATTCTCACAACTGCTTGCTGCTGCCTGGTAACTGCTCACTGCTGCCTGGTAACTGCTTGTTGCTGCCTAGTAACTGTTCACTGAGCTCACAGTTCAGCCGTCTGAGTTAAAGGGCCCTAATATGGAATGTGGAGGAAAATCAATTTTTACCCAAATCGATTTCTGATCTCAGAGGTATCAGTGACTTGCCTCATCAGGCCGTTATCAACACATGTACGACTCGCTATTAGTGATGAGACAAAATCACATTGCAAAACTTTAGTTTGTTATTATCAGGAAATTCGTCATTTTGTGTCGACATTTTGCCTTAAATCATAATTTTATTTCATTTTGTTACTTGTACTTTCTTGTACAAGAAAATGACACGAAAGTAGGGGTAACGCAAAATCCTTATTAGCACCATCACAATCAACACTACTCGCTATATAGTCCCAGTCTCCTCGCAGTGACAGGCTCGCTTTAAAGGCGGAGCATAGTAACTTGAATGCGATTCCTGGGTGAATTAAACTCAACTTAAGAATATATGGAAATGAGCATTTTTCAGCGCAGTGGCTTGGAATTAATAGGCAGCTTGATATGCACGGCTTTGATTAATGGCTGCACAAATGACTTCATAAAATGTGACTTGCAATTTAATGGCTTAATTAAATATGTTTAAAAGCTCATTGATAATGTTAAGTCTGATAAAGTCTGTGAAGCAGAGAACTCTCGTGATAATAGTATATTTGGGAGTGGACTTCTTTACAGGCAAAAAAGGAAAACGTTTGTGTCCTTTTTAGGGTGATCCACTTCACCCACAATAGAAATTTTTGTATGTATGGAAAGGACCATATAAAGCAAACAAATTGCAACAGTCTTAAAGAGAATCCGTACTCTAATATTCTTACACTAAAAAGCATACCATTCTATTCCTTATTTTCTCCTGGGCCCCTCTGTGCTGTTTCTGCCACTCTCTGCTGCGATTCTGGCTTGTAATTGCCAGTTTTAGGCAGTGTTTACAAACAAACTAACCAGCTTGTGATAGGCTCACATAAGCAGAGTGTGTGAGTCATACAGAGCCTGCAGGGGGCCTGCAGAGGGTGTGTATCGCTTCTATCCAATCACAAGCAGCCCTGCACATTCCACACATTCAAGCCTTAGCCCGACAGACACGACAGAGGAAAGGAGGTAAGATTTATTACAGAGACAGTGCAATTAGGAAAGGCTGCAGTAAGACAGAGCACATTAGAACAGGCATAGGAACTTATAGGATAGAAGAACTAAGGCTGAAAAATTTGTTACAGAGTCTCTTTAAGGTACACAAAAATCACAAAAATCTTTATTTGACATAAATACAGGGTATTTCCATAAAAATCTCTGTAAGGGGCTTCTTATTTCAATAGAAGTATCCAAAAAACAGGGATAGAGTTAGCAATCTATGCTTAATACATTCAATATTGGGCAACGGCACGCTCTTTTCGTGCACACAAAAGCCCTTCGTCAGGCCACTGTATAAAGCACAATCTATAAACCCCGTGGATAAAACATGGTAGGAGCATCAAGGAAACAATGGACGGACCTGCTGTGCCAACTAAATGGGAACTGCACAATCCAGACTCCGACTATAGCAGTCTGGCTGAATATTTGCAGACCATCTGGCTTGTGCAGTTCCTTCCCATCTGGTTGGCACAGATGGTTCGCCCATTGTTTCCTTGATGCTCCTACCATGTTTTATCCACGGGGTTTATAGATTGTGCTTTATACAGTGGCCTGACGAAGGACTTTTGTGTGCCTGAAACGAGCGTGTTGTTGCCCAAAATTGAATGTATTAAGCATAGATTGCTAACTCTATCCCTGTTTTTTGGATACTTCTATTGAAATAAGAAGCCCCTTACAGAGATTTTTATGGAAACACCCCGTATTTATGTCAAATAAAGATTTTTGTGATTTTTTTTTTGTACCGTTGTGACTGTTGCAATTTGTTTGCTTTATACTGTATGGTCCTTTCCATACATACAAAAAAGCAGAGAACTCTCCTCATACGGTAACAGTAAAAAAGGGCGCAGGAGGCTAGTGGACAAATCGGGCGCCGCCATTCACTCCTATAATAATTATCGTTTACTGGGCGCCGAACAGAAAAAAAGGGCACCCGAGAATAATAACGTTTTCCAACGGCGCCCAAAGATTTTTCATGTTTTATAACTGCTTGTGATGATTTACGTTTCTTATTTCAATAAAACATTATTTTAAATGTTATCCCTTACTGTTTGTAAAACATTATTATTCACGAAACAAAGCGATCAGTACGTAATGTAAATTGTAATATATTTTATCCCTTACTGTTTCTAAAACATTATTCTACACACAATACAGTGAGCACTAAGAAGGGTCTTAGGTTTAGGCACCAACAGGGGGGTCTTAGGTTTAGGCACCAACAGGGGGGTCTTAGGTTTAGGCACCAACAGGGGGGTCTTAGGTTTAGGCACCAACAGGGGGGTCTTAGGTTTAGGCACCAACAGGGGGGTCTTAGGTTTAGGCACCAACAGGGGGGTCTTAGGTTTAGGCACCAACAGGGGGTCTTAGGTTTAGGCACCAACAGGGGGGGTCTTAGGTTTAGGCACCAACAGGGGGTCTTAGCTTTAGGCACCAACAGGAGGGGTCTTAGGTTTAGGCACCAATAGGGGGGTCTTAGGTTTAGGCACTAACAGGGGGGTCTAGGGGTTAGGGGTAGGTACAGGGAGGGTTACTTAGGCACCAGCAGGGGGGGTCTTAGGTTTAGGCATCAACAGGGGGGTCTAGGGGTTAGGGGTAGGTACAGAGAGGGTTACTTAGTAATTTTTTTTAAACGTTATTATACGTTTCACTATTTAAACGGAAGATTAACGTTTTTACAATTGCCAATTTAATGCACATTATTTAATGATTTATAACTTTATAAAACATTAATTTTAAACGAAATACAGTACAATACATTTTTAAACGTTATCCATGCTTATCGTTTAAAACCCTCGTGCCCTTTTTTCCCAGCGCCCCTTTTTAACGTACGCTCCCCATACACTGTACAGCACAGTGGAAAGCAAGATTATGCAGATTGCGCCAGAACATGCGGGGTTAAACACGCCACACTGCATAGAACGCTTAGGGCCCGTTTCCACTAGGGCGGTTTCGCCGGCGATCCTGCAGAGTTTCCCCGCACATCATTCGCATGGGGAAACTCTGCCATAGGGGATGACAGCGCCGCGGTGGAATCGCTTGCGGGAGCGATTTGCCCAGATCCCCCCGCAGATTTCGCCACGGAGGCTGCGAATCCCATAGCCGTGCATAGCACGGCTCATGGGATTCGCCTGCAATCCCGCCCACCGGCTCAGTGCGGCGTGCATCTGCGAGACGCACGCCGCACTAGTGGAGACGAGCCCTTAAAGGGAACCAGAACCGAGTAAAATTGAAAAATGTTTTAAACACATGATATACCTGCAAATTAACATTACACACTTACCTCACTGTCAGTTCCGTTCAGAAGCTCACCATTTTCTTCTTACAAAATTCCTTATAGTCTTTATAGATATTAGTTGCTGTCAGTTATATATCGGTTGCTGTCAGTAATAACTGAAAGGACAAGTGGGCGATATTACAGTCCTTCAGGGTAAGCCACTTAGGACTGATTTATGATTGCAATGCAACGCCAAGACCCAAAAACTGAGATTCATATACATGCTTTGCTGATATAACGAAGATTGCTGTTGATTTATGCACCAGAATTCCTGCATTTGCCAAGTAAAGTTCCTTAATTGCTCGAGGTGTCTGTGGTTCACGTCGAGAGGTAACTGCCAAAGCTGTGGAATGTCAAGTTTCTAAGCGCAGCCAGTCTGTCTGCTGGTGCTAAAGGTGGTTACCCCTGGCAACCAATAAATCACATTTTAACAGGTACCCTCACCCTCCCTCCTTCTGATATATCTGCCCTTAGCCCAACAGGTATTATTGCAGCATCACTTGTTATGAAAGAAGGTCTTGATAGCCACATGAACAATCCAGGCAGATGTTGCCTCTTGGAATCACCTCAAGGGTAGGGGTTGTGAAGGCATGAGGGAGCGCATCATAGTTTTTCTGGGGGCCTCATGGTAGTAGCCACGCCCCTGATTGAAGATATTAAGGGCTGGTTCAGACGGGCGTCTGCGGAGCGTTTACCGCCAGCGTTCGGGACTTGGCGTTAAAAACGCTCCCATTCAAGTAAATGGGAGTGTTTGTACCAGGCTTTACGGACGTTTACACGAACGCGGCGTTTGGGTCCCGATTTTCCCTGTCGTTCAAGGCGACCCTGGATGCTACATGTAGCGTCCCGGGGCAGTTAACCGTTCCCCTAGGGGAGAAAAAACGCAGACCGCATCTGAAAGCTACGTGAAGGCTGCAGAAAACTCGAACACGTCGCCGCCGCACCGCCACCAAACACGGCGCCACAGAAAGCCAGGCAGACGCTTGTGTGAACCAGCCCTTAATCTGTGTCCTTCAGGCCAGAACTCATGTTTATTCTCCTCACCAGCCTGCTGAGGCCCACTTTGATTTGTGTCCTTCAGGCCAGAACTCATGTTTATTCTCCTCACCAGCCTGCTGAGGCCCACTGAGATTTGTGTCCTTCAGGCCAGAACTCATGTTTATTCTCCTCACCACCTTGCTGAGGCCCACTGAGATTCAGCAACACGCTAATCCGTTTCTCAATGCCAACCGCTAATCAGCAGCTCAGGCCTGTTTAGAGAGGCTCTCCGGGTTCCCTGGCCGTGTACGGGGCATCTCATTACGTTCCTTCCAAGGATGTTTTCCGTTTCTCACGGAGAGCACATCAGTAATTAGAAGTTTGGAATAATGATTCTCAGTTACTTACAAATGATTTATTTTGTAAATCATTAGATGTGCCCTCGAGATAATCGCTGCTGCAGTGGATATTGTAATTAGTTCGGCGATGTGGGATCATTTCATAACACGTTCCTCGGATCATTTTTGTTCCAATTAAAAGAGGGGGGAGAAAAAAATAGAAAGAAGGTTTTACATGAATGAATTTAGCATCCTTAATAATTCAAATGCGCTGTTATTAAAATAGGGAGAGCGTTATTAGAAACGTTTGCTTCCAAAATCAATTGCTCATGAATACCACCGGAAGGTGCAGACCGGCAGGAGACAATAAGGAGTCACCAGAGTCCGTTCACAAAGAATGAAAAGTTCATTAGATAGCCTCCTGCAGTGGCCCAGCAGGTTCTTTAAAGGGTAATCCCGCTTTCATTGTAAAAGTGCAATAAATAGACTGTAGATAAGCATGCTGCAGAAGTGTTCCTTGTAACCTTGGTAACAGGGGCGCAACTACAAATCACGGGGCCCCCCAGCAAAACATCGATGGGGAACCCTTATGCTGGGTACACCTTATGAGATTTTCTGGCCGATTTACTGTCAGATCGATTATTTCCAACATGTTCCATTTCCGAGCATTTTCCGATCGACTTCCTATTAAAGTGAATGGAAATCGGTCGAAAAATGATCGGAAATTGATTGGAATGCAAATCGGACATGTTGGAAATCGATCTGACAGTAAATCGGCCAGAAAATCTCATAGTGTGTACCCAGCATAAATGTTTACACCTTTTCCCTTGCCTACCCCTGGTGGCCCTCAAGCTTCCTAAAACAAGTGTGGACATCGTAACAAAAACACCTGATCTGAAGGATGGACCCCTTTATCGAAAGGAGTGAAGTAGTAGTTAGGAACCCTCACAGCTCCGGGACCCCCTGTGATCACGGGGGCTGCTCCTCTGTAGTTACGCCTGCTTGGTAAACATCCTCTGCATATTCTGTTTGAAGTAAAACAGTGGCTTAACTACAATTCATAGGGCCCCCCAGTGAAATGTTGATGCCCCCCCAGTGTTCATACTTCTTACCTTGCCTCCCATTGGTGCCCTACACAGCCTTGGGGACAATCTCACAAGGGTCATAATCTCACAAGTTTGGCCATCATGATCTTCACACCCATAACAAGTGTAGCCACCAAAACCCTTACCCCAGATCTGAAGTATAGTCCCCTGTATCGAAGGAAGGAAGGTGAGTAGTTGGGACTCCCCCCCCCCCCCCCCGAGCTCTGGGCCCCACTGCAATCGCTCCCCTCTAGTTATGCCCCTGCTCACCCATGGGCACGGAACTGCTACTTTTTGAATGTTCTTGGGGATGCGAGTACTTCCATAGCCTTCCCGAAGACTAGGGATGACCCTGCCTAGGAGAACTCATGGAGAAGCATGTGATCAGTTTGATCTGCTGATATATTTGTAAGGTCCTGATTTGCTGGTCCTGTTCACGTGTTAAACCAGGAAGTCATCACAGCAAATCAGAACCTTACAAATCTATCAGCTGATCAAACTGATCACATGCTTCTCCATGAGTTCTCCTAAGCCGGGGCATCCCTACCGAAGACTCCCAAAGCTGTAGTTGACCACTTGTTTGAATACATTTCACAGGGAGCAGCAGTGAAACTACAGGCCTGTACGGAGGACCGGGTAGGCTCTATAGTATCCAGAGCTTTCCCTCTACTTAGGTAAGTATCAAGCTTGAAGTGAGTTTCCTCACTTCAGGTTCCCTTCAATGCATATACAGTAAATATATGAGTAATGGCTGGATAGTGTACTGATGAAGGGCTCTGCCTCTGACACAGGAGAACAAGTTCAAATCTCTTCCTGTACAGTAAGTTGAAACCTATTCAGTAAGGAGACCTTGTGAAAGACTCATTAACACTGTAGCTCTGGTGCTTTGAGTCCACCAGGAGAAATTACATTTTATTTGTCTTGTCTTATATCTCTTATCATCGGTTTTATGTCATAGAGTATGTATTATCGAAATCGCAAATAGTATTGGTTGTATTACCCACCGCCTCTACAGACAGACATTTCAGATGCTGTTTCGTTCCACAAAACTTTCTACTGGGCGATCATTTTTGTACATGATATTTATAAATCATGTTATTATTTCTTTATAAATCATACCTTTTTATTGACTAAATAAACAACAGACAAAACTTCAAATATCTTGGGTTACAATTTTTCTTCTGCATTAATATTTTAATCTATGCTAATCTATTTCTTCATGATGCAAGTTATGGTAATGACCAAACCCATCGCTGGTGGCTTTCTGTATTTGTTTAGTTACTTTTCTCAGCAGGATGTACACGGAGTCCCTTAGGAAGACGCCATCTTCTAGCGATAAAGCACAGCTATCAAGAAAACACAGAACTGTTATCTTCTCATTAAATATTTAAAACCCAGAGTTGTTCGGAGTGATGCAAATTATCCATATTTACACTCTCCAGTGCGTGCCTGTCAAACAATGGCACAGCAGTAGGGGGCGCAAGGGGTTGCGACTGCACTGATGACCCTGGACTGGAGAGCCCTCCTTAAAAACAGTTAATTTGGGCGCGGCAGCACTATGTTAAAATGTAAAATGAGGCGCAATAGACTGCAAGGTTAAATGCTGCTATTGCGGTGCCTATAATTTGGGCGCCAGTGGCTACCGACAAATATCAAGATAAGGCTGCTGACATTAATTAGCAAAAGTGGCAGTTGTATTGGTGTGTCTGCTGTGGCATAGCTCCCAACTGTCCCTCTTTCGGAGGAACAGTCCCTCTTTGGGTGCCCTGTCCCTGGGGTGCAACAATAGACCCTGCAAGGGATGCAGCCGCAAGGGGGCCCAGAAGCCCTGTCCTGAGAGACTGACAACCAAGTGCAAGGAGAGAAAAAAAATTCTGCTCTCTGCACAATTGTTCTAATGACTGCATCTGTTCAGCCACTGATAACGAATCGTACAAAGTTTTGTAGACAAATATTTGTAGATAGTCCCTACTCGGCATGCAGGGGGAGGGGCCCCATTCAAAGTTTCGCAGGGGGGCCCAGTGATTTCTAGTTACGCCCCTGCTCTGTCCCTCTTTCCTCCTCATTTGTCCCTCTTTCAGGACTTTATCACTCTTTCTATGTAAATATATATATTTCTCTACTATAAAATGTGTGTTGATTGAAACTTTATTCTCATCCTTTAAATTGATATATTACTAATTTTAAAATGTTAATATAAAGGAAAATGAACCAGGATAGAAAGGACTAGTGTGGTTTAAATTATAAAACAACATATTTTTTCATATGAAATCTTTATGGTATGCGTGACTAGGGGGTTTGATGGGGGTGTGATCAGGGGTGTGGCAGGGGTGTGGCTTAAGTGTCCCTCTTTCTCATTTCAAAAAGTTGGGAGGTATACGTTGGTGGGGTGCTGGGCTACTGTAAGGCATCAGTATGGGTGGATATTGTGGTGGTGAGGGTCGGATAGGTTTAGCTATCGGCAGCGGGTGGCATAGCTAGGGTTTTCAGCACCCGGAGAGTGAGACATAGACAGTTTTTGTACCCCCCCCAGGAAAAAATAGGCATGGCTATGCATCAGAATGTGGTTGTGGTCATGGGTGGAGTCAAATGTACAAATGCTTTATATGTATAGCCATATGTGTCCCCCTTACCCCATTCAGATACCCTGAAGTGCCCCCTTTAATTAGCCAGATGTGCCCCCCTTTAGATAGCCAGATGTGCCCTCCTTTAGATAGGCAGATGTGCCCCCCTTTAGATAGGCAGATGTGCCCCCCTATAGATAGCCAGATGTGCCCCCTATAGATAGCCAGATGTGCCCCCTATAGATAGCCAGATGTGCCCCCCTTTAGATAGCCAGATGTGCCCCCTATAGATAGCCAGATGTTCCCTCCTTTCCTCTGTTTAGATAGGCAGATGTGCCCCCCTATAGATAGCCAGAAATGCCCCCCTATAGATAGCCAGATGTGCCCCCATATAGATAGCCAGATGTGCCCCCTATAGATAGCCAGATGTTCCCTCCTTTCCTCTGTTTAGATAGGCAGATGTGCCCCCCTTTAGATAGCCAGATGTGCCCCCCCCTTTAGATAGCCAGATGTGTCCCCCTTTTTCTGCAGCTGTTATTGCTTCTGCACTTCTCTGTAGATGGAGGGAGAGAAGCAGAGACACTACAGCCAGCCAGCGAGCCGCCTCCCACAGTGCTGCGCCCGGGGACATATGTCCCCCCTTGCCCACCCATAGCTACACCTCTGGCGACTGGTTAGGGTTAAAAACAATCATGTGATTATGCTTAATTTCTACACACCGTTTTAGCTATTATGATAGCGATTTCTAACCGAGACTATGCAGCTTTACGTCAGAACAGTGGGCGTGGTCAGTCAAACTATTTTGCCTTTGTAGGCCAAGCATGCACACAGAAACGCTGGTGGGTGTACAGTACGTCTAGAAGCTTAACTTCAAAAGTGAGAAGTTCTTTTGTAAGTTATCTTCCCTTTCACTGAAAGACAAGACAGACGTTCCGAGTGTATCTCTCCAGTTCAAAGAACTAAATTATGAACTGGTTGTTTGTACGCCTCATTACATTTGCTGACGATAAATGGTGTGTGTGCCGTGAATTCAAATCTCTCCGCCCGTCTGTTGGCTAACGTGTCGCAGGATTGACTCAAACACACAACAGATGATTGTATTTGCCTTCTGTAATTGCTTGGAAACCTGTGAAATTACATTCCATGGCTTTCCTGGACCTTCATGAAAAATGAGGTAATGACAATTTCTCCCTGTTTGTTTATATCCTCACATAACAGACATGTCAAAGTGTGAGGGAGAGTATTTTCCACTGATAGCAGGAACAGTGCAAAGAGCAGGTTATGACTTCAGAATATGATGGAGCTTAGGCTATAGCCAATAACCAAATCATTGACAACCAGTCCAAACATGGAGGTTGTGTGTTCTCCTGGTCTCTGCATAACGGTGGTGTAGCAATAGGAGATGTAAAGTTTGCAACCACTTTGGATCCCTGGACCGGACAGGAACGCCTTCATCTGCTGTATTAGTTAATAGATAATTTGCTATAGCTAGAATTTAAAAAGGAACTGTAGTGAAAAATAACAATGAATAACTTTGCTTATTGTTTACAATATTTATTTATAGATTATTTAGTCAGTGTTTGTTGATTGTCATATCTTTCCTCTCCCTGATTTACATCTGCCCCCTCCCGACGAATCGCAGCACATACCCACCGCTCATGACGATGCCCCATCGCCGCAGGCTCCTCGTCTCTATGTCGGCAGAGTGCTGACAGCCGGTCAGGAGCCGCTTTCATTGGCTCCTGATGCTGTCTATCAATGGGAGCCAATGTGATTGGCTCTCCATGATCACGCGGTCAGGAGCCAATGGAAGCGTCTCAAGTTTAGTTCCTCCAGCCACATAAGCTCATATCGCTCCCACACTGCCGTCCTCCACTGTCTGCCGCTCCGGTACCGGGTCCCGTCACTCCAGCCAGTCGCGGCCAGTCTGACATAAGAGAAGTGCGCTCTTTACATTTCTCTCCAGCAGCTGCTAGAGAGATACGTAGTGCATTGACTTTGATCTTTGTTTACAGAGCATTGAAATCTACGTTCTGATTGGCTACTTGATGAGTAATGCACTCTATATTGGTCATAAACCAGCTTGATAGACTTTTTTAGACATAGTTATTTTATGAAGGGTTTTCTAATTTTTGGTGGACACTGGGGAGTTCAGGCATGGCCTTTGCTTTATTTAAAGCTTTGGTGGACCCACAGGGGGAGATCTGCTCCTGCTTTACTCCATGTTTATTCTCCTATCTCATTGTGACATACATAGCTTGGCTTTAGGGTTTCTATAGAACCATGCCCTTGTTCACCCATCCCCGGAGCTATCGGCAGCAGATTCATCCATGTCGTCATTGACCTTGCAAGAAGGGGAGGTGAAAGCAACTGAAATAAACTAGACAACAGACACATTTTCAATCAAACATTGCAGTCCAAGTTCACGTTTATTCCTGGGCAGTGTAACTCCCAGAACTTGGATGTATTGAGGCGTTGACGCCATGGCTTGAGCAGGGTTCAGATGTTCTTTGTGTTCCATTCAGTTGAGGGCTTCTTGGTTCTAAATGGCCTACCACAAAAATCCTGGAATTGTTCTCTTTAATTCAAACTGGAAACTTAGACTAAAAAATTAAAGCACAACTGAGCTGAAAAAAATTACATACTTGCCTCTGTTTTAGGAAGCCCCTGGATGGTCTAGAGCACAGGTGTCAAACGGTGGGTTGCAGGTGGATCTAGGAAGCCTACGGCCCATCCAAAGGCTTCCAAATACTGAGGAAAGTATGTCTTTCATTTCAGGTATACTTTAATAACTGCTTCCGGACAACGCTAATTGAAATCTACGCCCTGCTTGGGACCTGCTATCCCTGCCAGGGTGTCGATTTCAATAACTGTGCCGCACGGACCCGACGCTGTCCCGCCACTGCAACCCACTCGTCCTGCTATCAGTAGCCGGTCAGGAGTCGATTTCATTGGCTTCTGACCCTGTGATCACTGTGATCAATACAAACAGCAGTGGGTTCTCTTGATAAATACATGTTTCATGCATAATATAACCAAAACATCCAGCTAAACAAGTACAAAAACTACCTACATAGTAAATTCAAGGCTTTCCTGCCATCTAATTTAGCTTCTCTGCCTGGTAATTAACACCAATAATACACTTATAACCTCAGTCCCTATAGCTTACTGGTGCGTAGAAATTTTCGATAGAACACTGTCATTCAAACCTCACATTAACAAGGAAACCACATCCTGGCATCTTCAAAGAAAACAAATATCCAACAAATGCCTGCCTTTCTCTCTCCTAATGTATCTTATTGTTGCTGTATTTGCTGAATGACCTACTTGTAGGTTATCAGCATAAGGTGTGCAATACAACTGGATAGTGTACTGGTTAAGGGCTTGGCCTCTGACGCAGGAGACCTGGGTTTGAATCTTGGCTCTTTCTGTTCAGTAAGCCAGCACCTTTTCAGTGAGAACTTGGGCAAGACTCCTTAACACTGCTGCTGTCTATAGAGCATACCCTAGTGGCCGCAGCTCTGGCGCTTTGAGTCCTCCAGGAGAAGAGCATGATATACAGTAAATGTTCTGTGTCTTGTCTTGTTTGTCTGTAAAACATTTATCTGTACAATTCTATGGAATTTGCCATGGGGTTCCAATATTTTGTTGTGCATTTGAAGGTAAGGCAAGTCTATATTTGCTTAAAGGGAACCTGGACTGAGAGGAATACGGAGGCAGCCATCTTCATTCTCTAATAAACAATGCCAGTTGCCTGATCCCGTTGCCATACCTGTCCACGGCATCAACATGTGGCTGCGCAAAATTGTCTTCTCCATTTTAGGTCACAGGATGGCTGAGCAACAGTAGTAAGAGAGAAAGCCATACGGAAGGAAACAGGAAAAAAGGGCGCAGGAAAGAGTGCCGCCATAGGCGCCTATAATAAAAGCCGCCATTTGCGGCAATGCAGGAAAAATTGAGGGCACAGAAATGCCCAATAGAATCTCGGGTGCTGAGGCAGCATTACATAGTGGGTGCTCCATGGATGATTGTACCAGGTGCCCAAATTGACATTCTTTGCGCCCAAATGGGGGTAGGTTAAGGTTTAGGGAGGGGGTTAAATGTTAGGTGCGGGAAGGGGGGGTTACGTTTTAAGCACCGCACCTGGGGTAGAGTTAAGGGTTAGATCACTAATGATCCCATCTTTTTCATCCAATCTTATCATTTTTATGTAATACTAGTAGACCCAAGCCCGTTTAAAAACGACCTCTAGGTCTTTTTCTGCCGCGGCCAGTGCGCATGCGTGCGCCCTCCGTGCACGCACCCGCCGCGCGATCGCGCCCGCCCGCCTCGCCCACCTCACCCGCCCACCTTGCTCGCCTGCCTTGCTCCCTGGTCCTGTCCAGCTGTCCGTTACTGTGCACATGTGCAGTAGCAAAAAACAGGGACACAGGGACAGCTGGATGCAGCGACACAGGGATTTCATTGTATAGGATAAGTGACTGCCTAAATTATCCATTCAATATATTTACTCAATTTACCATTATACTACATACATTTGGTAAAATCAGAGAAAAATTATTGGATCATTAGGCATCGGTAAAGGGAGGTCTTAGGGTTAGGCATGGGTAGAGGGAAGTCTTAGGGTTAGGCATGGGTAGAGGAAGGTCTTAGGGTTACGCATTGGTAGAGGGGGATCTTAGGTTTAGGCATCAGTAGAGGGGGGTCTTAGGGTTAGGCATCGGTAGAGGGGGGCCTTAGGGTTAGGCATGGGGAGAGGGAGGTCTTAAGGTTAGGCATGGGTAGAGGGAGGTCTTAGGGTTAGGCATCCGTACAGGTAGATCTTAGAGTTTGGCACAGTGCTGGGCCGAAATTACGCATTAGCGTAATTACGCATCGTAATTCACTACAAATGCACCGTAAGCGTTACGTGTAAGGTTACGGTATTACGCGTAATTAATTACGCGTAGACCGTAGGGTTACGTTTTACTCGTAACAAATTACGCGTAAGACAGTAAACTCCCATTGAAATTACACAGTCTGCCGTAATCGCGTAATATTACGCTCCCGTATAATATAAAAAAGCCGCCGACTTTAAGGGTTAATAGCAAAGCCCCCTTAAGTGCTAAGAGCCTCAAATTTGGAGAATATATTAAGGAGATCAGAAGGAATAAGAGGAAAAATTTTTTTTTCAAAAAGACCTTATAGTTTTTGAGAAAATCGATGTTAAAGTTTCAAAGGAAAAATATATACATTTAAAAACCCGCCGACTTTAACGGTTAATAGCAAAGCCTGCTTAAAATTTAGGAACACCAAATTCACAGGGTATATTAAGGGGATCAGTGGGAATAAGAGGAACATTTTTTTTTTCAAAAAGACCATATAGTTTTTGAGAAAATCGATTTTTAAGTTTCAAGGGCGAAAATGTCTTTTAAATGCGGAAAATGTCAGTTTTTTTTGCACAGGTAACAATAGTGTTTTATTTTCATAGATCCCCCAAGTGGGAAGAGTTTTACTTACTTCGTTCTGAGTGTGGGAAATATAAAAAAAAAACCACGTGGGGTCCCCCCTCCCAGACCTCTTTAACCCCTTGTCCCCCATGCAGACTGGGATAGCCAGAATGCGGAACACCGGCCGCGTGGGGCTCCGCACCCTGACTATACCAGCCCGCATGGTCCATGGATTGGGGGGTCTCGGAAGGGGAGGGGCAGCCAAGCTTTCCCCTCCCCCTCCGAGCCCTTGTCCAATCCAAGGACAAGGGGCTCTTCTCCACCTCCGATGGGCGGTGGAGGTGGAGGCCGCGATTTCCTGGGGAGGGGTTCATGGTGGCATCTGGGAGTCCCCTTTAAAAAGGGGTCCCCCAGATGCCCACCCCCCTCCCAGGAGAAATGAGTATAGAGGTACTTGTAGTACCCCTTACCCATTTCCTTTAAGAGTTAAAAGTAAATAAACACACAAACACACAGAAAAAGTATTTTAATTGAACAAAAAACATAACCACGAAAAAAGTCCTTTAATATTCTTAATTAACCATTAATACTTACCTGTCCCTTTAAAAGCCAGTTCCCACGCAATATCCTCGGAAATATACTAATCAGTTACAATGTAACAAAGTTATTACAATGTAACAACTTTGTTACATTGTAACTACGCCGCACCCGACGTCACTCACCGCCGCCGCCGCCTCCGCGTCTGTGCTGCAGGACCCGACAGAGCTCTGAGCTATAGCTCAGAGCTCTCTAAGCATCTTTGTATTTGGGCTCCAAGGAGCCCCATTGGTCCTTAGCAGACCAATGGGGTTCCTTCTGATTTGAAGGAACCCCATTGGTCTGCTAAGGACCAATGGGGCTCCTTGGAGCCCAAATACAAAGATGCTTTCG
Source organism: Hyperolius riggenbachi (assembly GCF_040937935.1). Lineage (NCBI taxonomy): Eukaryota > Metazoa > Chordata > Amphibia > Anura > Hyperoliidae > Hyperolius > Hyperolius riggenbachi. Next base: position 50,752,945 of record NC_090647.1, read on the forward strand.
AGAGCTCTGAGCTAATATAGCTCAGAGCTCTGTCGGGTGAAGGGACGCTAAGTCCCCGCCGGCTCCGCTGCCCTCCCCGCCTCTCCCACATGTCACCTATATACATGCTGGCACCCATGGGTGCCAGCATGTATATGAGTGACAGGTGTGGGCGGAGTGGACGGCGGGAGCCGGCGGGGACTAGCGTGTATGCGGCGGCCGGCGGGTGAGCGGCGAGTGACGTCGGGTGCGGTGGTGTTACAAAGTAACAAAGTTGTTACATTGTAATAACTTTGTTACATTGTAACTGATTAGTATATTTCCGAGGATATTGCGTGGGAACTGGCTTTTAAAGGGACAGGTAAGTATTAATGGTTAATTAAGAATATTAAAGGACTTTTTTCGTGGTTATGTTTTTTGTTCAATTAAAATACTTTTTCTATGTGTTTGTGTGTTTATTTACTTTTAACTCTTAAAGGAAATGGGTAAGGGGTACTACAAGTACCTCTATACTCATTTCTCCTGGGAGGGGGGTGGGCATCTGGGGGACCCCTTTTTAAAGGGGACTCCCAGATGCCACCATGAACCCCTCCCCAGGAAATCGCGGCCTCCACCTCCACCGCCCATCGGAGGTGGAGAAGAGCCCCTTGTCCTTGGATTGGACAAGGGCTCGGAGGGGGAGGGGAAAGCTTGGCTGCCCCTCCCCTTCCGAGACCCCCCAATCCATGGACCATGCGGGCTGGTATAGTCAGGGTGCGGAGCCCCACGCGGCCGGTGCTCCGCATTCTGGCTATCCCAGTCTGCATGGGGGACAAGGGGTTAAAGAGGTCTGGGAGGGGGGACCCCACGTCGTTTTTTTTTCAATATTTCCCACACTCAGAACGAAGTAAGTAAAACTCTTCCCACTTGGGGGAATCTATGAAAATAAAACACTATTGTTACCTGTGCAAAAAAAACTGACATTTTCCGCATTTAAAAGACATTTTCGCCCTTGAAACTTAAAAATCGATTTTCTCAAAAACTATAAGGTCTTTTTGAAAAAAAAAATTTTTCCTCTTATTCCCACTGATCCCCTTAATATACCCTGTGAATTTGGTGTTCCTAAATTTTAAGCAGGCTTTGCTATTAACCGTTAAAGTCGGCGGGTTTTTAAATGTATATATTTTTCCTTTGAAACTTTAACATCGATTTTCTGAAAAACTATAAGGTCTTTTTGAAAAAAATTTTTTTCCTCTTATTCCTTCTGATCTTCTTAATATATTCTCCAAATTTGAGGCTCTTAGCACTTAAGGGGGCTTTGCTATTAACCCTTAAAGTCGACGGCTACCTAACATTGATCCATGCGTCAACTTTTCCGCTTGGCAGCATGACCTTACGCATTAATTGCTAGTTGGAATTTACGTGTAAGCCTATAACGTAATAACCTGAGTTACAGTATACTTACGCGTAAATGCGTAAGTGCTATGCGTAATTATAGACATGTACCGAAATAGAATGTCTATGTCGTAAGCGTAATTTCGTAATGCGTAATAGCGTAAAATTACGCGTAATGATCCGTAAGCGTAGCTTTCTCCATTACGACCAGCACTGGTTTGGCATCCTTAAAGGGAGGTCTTAGAGCTAGGCACCCTTAGAGGCAGGTCTTAGGGTTAGGCATAGGTAGAGGGGGGGTCTTAGGGTTAGGCATCCTTAGAGGGAGGTCTTAGGGTTAGGCATAGATAGAGGGGGTCTTAGGGTTAGGCATCCATAGAGGGAGGTCTTAGGGTTAGGCATAGATAGAGGGGGTCTTAGGGTTAGGCATCGGTAGAGGGGGGCCTTCGGGTTAGGCATCGGTAGAGGGAGGTCTTAGGGTTAGGCACCACCAAGGAGGTCTTAGGGTTAGGCATCAGTAGAGGGAGGTCTTAGGGGTAGGTATTGGTTTAGGGAGGTCTTAGGGTTAGGCATCAGTAGAGGGAGGGTTAGGTTAAGACATAGTCAAATATCGGTAAAGATAACTGATATTTTACTATTGGAATGAAGTAGTAGAATATTGGTTATCTTTACCGATATCCTACTATCCACAATCCCCTGGGCCTCTTTGTTCAAGGCGCTTTTTTTACATGGAGGCAATACCCTCTGTATAGTGTGAACAGACCCTAATGCTAGCTACGCACCATGCAATTTCCCATTAGATCAACAGGTCGAACCGATAACTTCAGACACATCCAATCTGCTCCAGATCGATAACAGGATGAATGTTGTGCAGTAGTGATCTGAAAATCGATCCCGCATGCATTTGGCATAAGCCAGCCATGAATCGCTATATTACATGTTCCTCTGACTACATTAAGGCTGTGTAAGCATTGTTTGTTCCGGTTTCCTCTGTGAATTGAATAAGTTCTTTAAACATCATCAATTTTATTTAAATTCCGCGAGAGAACACGCCGAGTCAGCGCCTCTTCAGAGCTCAGTTGCGCTTCTGCTTTGTTTAGGCGAACACAAAGATCGGGAGGAAGAAATCTAATACATATTAATAAGCTCAATCTAAATTGCAAAACCGAATCCTCGGTGATCACGACGCTGAGTGGAACACATTGTAGACAATCGTGTTTCCCCCTGGCCTGAGCAATTATGTATGCCGTTGATACAGACAAAAAAATTGGAATTCAGCTCAGCATTCAAACGCTAATGGGAACAAACAGGATACTCAGTGGCGGGTGGCGGAAGGTCCGCACCCGAGAGGGTTCAACAAAAGGTACAATGTTCACTTAACGAAGAAGTCTGAAGATTAGATTGTTAGGCATTGTTCACACTATACATGTTGCCGTGTGCATTTCAGCAGCACGTATGGTGTGAGAGGCAGGAATGTCAGAAGTGCATAGACTGCACTGCCTGATGTTCAGACTACATGCACTGCGATGCGCTGTCTGAAGTGCATAGACTGCACTGCCTGATGTTCAGACTACATGCACTGCGATGCGCTGTCTGAAGTGCATAGACTGCACTGCCTGATGTTCAGACTACATGCACTGCGATGCGCTGTCTGAAGTGCATAGACTGCACTGCCTGATGTTCAGACTACATGCACTGCGATGCTCTGTCTGAAGTGCATAGGTTGCACTGCCTGATGTTCAGACTACATGCACTGCGATGCGCTGTCTGAAGTGCATAGACTGCACTGCCTGATGTTCAGACTACATGCACTGCGATGCTCTGTCTGAAGTGCATAGACTGCACTGCCTGATGTTCAGACTACATGCACTGCGATGCGCTGTCTGAAGTGCATAGACTGCACTGCCTGATGTTCAGACTACATGCACTGCGATGCGCTGTCTGAAGTGCATAGACTGCACTGCCTGATGTTCAGACTACATGCACTGCGATGCTCTGTCTGAAGTGCATAGGTTGCACTGCCTGATGTTCAGACTACATGCACTGCGATGCGCTGTCTGAAGTGCATAGACTGCACTGCCTGATGTTCAGACTACATGCACTGCGATGCGCTGTCTGAAGTGCATAGACTGCACTGCCTGATGTTCAGACTACATGCACTGCGATGCGCTGTCTGAAGTGCATAGACTGCACTGCCTGATGTTCAGACTACATGCACTGCGATGCGTGGCGATCAGATCGCACGGCCATCTCCGCTGAGACGTGTGAACAAGGCCAGAGACATAACAATAGGGGCTGCAGCCCCTGCATCCGCGGTGGGCCCCGGGGTCCCTCTAGGGCCTGCTCAGGGCCTTTTTTGGGGGGTCGGAGGAGTTGCAGCATGAGGAGAGAGCCTGGGCACACATCCCTTACTTCTCTGCCTGAAATGGTGTATGCAGAACTGCACTGTCATATCTAGTTTGCTTTGTATACACATGTGCACAGAACATAGACTGGATTTCAGCAGCTTCTGCAGAGGGGCGAGGTGATTTTATTTTCTACTGTATTTACCTTCTCAGCCTCGTGTCACACTGAACTGCCCTCAGCCAATCAGCAAGGAGTAGGAATGTGGGAGAGGAAGAAGGGAAGGTAACAAGATTCCCTCTCCCCAGCAATATACAAGAAAAAAGCCAGGCTGACTGAGATAATATTCATTACAGCAGAAACATTTATGATTATATTGGCATGCTTCCAATGCAGGGTCAGGATGTAGACTACATAATAAACACAGAGAAGTGGGTAATAGGAATTAGAATTTATGGCTGACAATCCCGCTTTAAGTGCTGCATTATTGAATTACTGAAAAAAATAGTAGACTTTTATTTGAAGTTGTTCTCAGTACATTCTGAAATCACTGTATGAGCATCCTTTTTTCCCTTGTTGGCCACCAAATTCCGGCTTTGATACATTCAAAGAGATAAGGAACGAATAGCTAGCTTCAACTATGAGGGAGGGGTCATACCTGTGTCTGCGGCAAGCGCTTTACATAGCTCCCAACTGTCTCTCTTTTGGAGCCCTGTCCCTCTTTCCTCCTCATTTGTCCCTCTTTCCAAACTCAAAAAGTTGGGAGGTGTGGCTATAGTGCATGGCATGCAATTAAAATTGTACTGTGCGTGGACTCACTAACCAATCCAAAAGATTACTTTGCCTACAGCGATGGATGCCTTCACAATTCCCTCAGTGGCTGAGGGCTGAATGGTAAGCTGGGGCAAAGTGAACAGGAATTGGAGGGTGACATCACAGGGGCCAAAAGGTGCCTTGCCTAGGTCACCAAAATGGCCAGAAACGGCCCTGTATTTACATGTGTAAACCTGATTGGCTGCTAGGAAGGACTTCTTTCCGCCTGCTCTGTGTACTGTTGCCGCGTTAAGCCCGCACGCTTCCATATTTTTCCTAGGATGTCATATTGTAATCTCCATTGGCTAGCTGTTTAATTATTAAGGGGAAAAATAAACCTAATAGAGCTATATTTTAAAAATTGGATAATGTGTTTCCCCACAGAGGAGATAAATTAAATAAACAGATCTCCAATGTGCCAACAAATCTCAGACTCGCGTAGAAAAGGCCACTGAGGATATCAGCTTAATTATAGTGTGTCTTATGCTCCCGTAATTAAAATTGCTTTCCTGCACAGAAGATTTAGAACATAATAAAGAGATACCGGGAGCTGTCCAGGGTGTCTGATGAAGTGCTGAAGTCTGTATGTTTCTGAGTGATCAGCGTGTAGGACCCCAAGGATGCTCGATTTATAGCGATGGCTACATGGCGGGAATGCCAAATGTGTTCTGTAGCCCATTGGCACTATGAAAGGCACACATCCAGAGGTGTAAGTACCGGGGGAGAAGAACGTGCAGTTGCTGGGGGGCCCAGCAGCCAAGAGGGGGGGGGGGTCCACACCTCTTCCCTCCCTCCCTCTGATTGGAGGGCTCCTTCCAGGCTCTCCCAATAGCTACTGGCTCCTACGGTTGCTTGTAATTAAAATTAGGAGTGAGTAACACAGGATACATTCACCTACATTAGGATCCAGTCTGTTTAGCTCCATTTTTAGTGCCACTGTGAAACAGACCTTAGTGTAGACCAGGGGTCCCCAATCTTTTTTGGTCAAGGGCCGGGTCAACATACTTCAGACTGCCAGGGGGCCGGATCATACATAAAATGATATTGAAAAACATTACATTGAATCTGGGTATTGATTCCCCCCATCATGCCCGGAGGAGACCTCCCAGCAGCAGCCATTCAGTCATGCGGCGCCCAAAGAGCATCTTTGTGCACCAGACAGTGACGCATACCCAGGTGACAACCCGCCTTCCAATTGGACAGCGCTGTCACCTGATGCAGTATTGGAAGCCAGTGAATGACTGCTCGCTGGCTTCTACAGTATGTGGATGGGTGGGGCCAGCACTGCTATTCTATATTTAAAGGTGCAGTGGGCCACATCTATAAGTTATACAATTTGTGTTTGGGGGGCCAGTGAGAAAGCATTGAGGGGCCCCATTTGGCCCGCGGGCCATAGTTTGAGGACCACTGGTGTAGACCATTTAGTCATAGAAAATGCAATAAAAGCAGTAAAAGGATTTAACATTTCTATACGAGGCCCAAAGACTTGAGAACCCGGGATCAAGATCGTGCTCTGTGTAATACTTCCAACTCAGGCAGAAGTAAAAGTGCCGTCCGCATTCAAATGACATCAGAGCAGTCTTATAGTGTTTCATATTAATTTTTTACTGTGTTAAGTGGATCAATGCAAGTGTAATCCAAAGCATAAATAAATTTATGAGATAATCAATTGTATGTGTAGGACAGCAAAGAAATACAACATTAGTAGCAAAGAAAAAAAAAGTCTCATGTTGATTTCCCGTACAGGAAGAGTAAAAAACTTCAGTTATCTATGCAAAAGAGCTTCTCTGAGATCTTCGAATCACTGGGTCCAACACAGTCCTGTTTTCTGAAGCACTTAATCAGCCAAGAAACAGTGAGAGGCAGCTTAAAGAGACTCCGTAACAAAAATTGCATCCTGTTTTTTATCACCCTACAAGTTCCAAAAGCTATTCTAATGTGTTCTGGCTTTCTGCAGCACGTTCTACTATCACCATCTCTGTAATACATCAACTTATCTCTCTCTTGTCAGACTTGTCAGCCTGTGTCTGGAAGGCTGCCAAGTTCTTCAGTGTTGTGGTTCTGTGATGCATCTCCACCCTCCAGGCCCCTCTCTGCACACTGCCTGTGTGTTATTTAGATTATGGCAGGTTCTCTCTGCTCTATTATCTTTTACAAGCTGGATAAATCCTCCACTGAGCTGGCTGGGCTTTCACATACTGAGGAATTACATACAGGCAGAGCTGTCTGCACTCTGCAGGAAGAAACAGCCTGCTGACACTTCAGTGGAAGATAGCTGCAGGGGGAAAGAAACACACAAATGATCTCTTGAGATGAAAAAGTAAGGCTGTATACAGCCTGCTTGTGTATGGATGTATTTTCTATGTGTGGACATACTGTACATCAACCTACTTCCTGTTTTGGTGGCCATTTTGTTTGTTTATAAACAAACTTTTTAAACTGTTTTTAACCACTTTTAATGCGGCGAGGAGCGGCGAAATTGTGACAGAGGGTAATAGGAGATGTCCCCTAACGCACTGGTATGTTTACTTTTGTGTGATTTTAACAATACAGATTCTCTTTAAGACAAGGTTTTACCATGAGAGAGATCTATGGGTCATTATTTCTGCTTTGTTTTATAGCTTAAAAGACAGACTGTGGTTTTAAAACAGCAAATGTGACAGTATGATGCAATGTTATATTAAAAAAAAAAGAAAAGCTTTATAACTGAAAATAAAAATATGATACGGTTTTATTTGCATCTAATGTTCTTTTTCTTATCCGTACTACAGGTACGAAACAGTCTGTATGCATGTTGGATTATTTTGGCTCTGTACTATTAAACAGGTGACACATCATTGCATTCCAGCGGTTCTGGAGGTGTGTTTAGCTGCTAAGGGTAACAATGGTTAATTTGCATATATTCAGCAATGATGCACTGGGAGACATCTCGAGCTCACTCCAACCTGAATTATCCCAAAATCTTTCTGTTTTAAGAAAGCAAACTTTTGTTTTCCTTAGTATTTTGGTAAGGGGGCTTTTAGGACCATTGTAGTCCCTTACACACTCCAATGAGTTCTGGGTCACCATGAGCTTGCTGGTTAGTCTGTACCTCTGGGTGTTACAAGCCCTACTGCATAGAGTCAAATTAATCTATGCCATGCACTGATGAGGATTAAACAATCCGAAACAGTCTATATGCATGTTGGATTATTATGGCTCTGTACAAATTAACAAGCTGACGCATCATTGCATTCCAGCGGTTCTGGAGGTGTGTTTAGCATCTAAGGGTACAATGGTTAATTTGCATATATTCAGCAGTGGTGCCTGGGAGACATCTCGAGCTCACACCAACCTGAATTATCGCAAATTATTTCTGTTTTAAGAAAGCAAACTTTTGTTTTCCATGCATTTTAGGAAGGGCGCTTTTAGGACCATTGTAGCCCCTCACACACTCCAATGAGTTCTGGGTCACCATGAGCTGTCTGGTTAGACTGTATCTCTCGGTGTTTCAAGTCCTACTCCATAGAGCCACATTTATCCATGCCATGCACTGATGAGGATGAATGAGTCTGAAACAGTCTGTATGCATGTTGGATTATTTTGGTTCTGTACTATTAATAAGCTGACACATCATTGCATTCCAGTGGATCTGAGGGTGTTTTTAGCATCTCAGGACTCGTTTACACTGGAGGTGTTTTGTGCTGATGATTTTAAAAATTGCCCTGAAAACGCTTGTGCAATGATTCTCTATAAGCGACTTCACATCTGAGCAGTTCGTTTCCGATCCGCTCAGCAAAGCGTTGCCAGTACCATTTTTGAGGTGATTCCGCCTCAATGGAAGATATAGGAAAGCCGCAAAACGCGAACAAAATTGCTTTGTGCAGCGATTGCGTTCGCATTATAAGAATAAATTATATTTATTCTTTTCCAGGTAAAAGAGTTCACTACCTGACTTGCGCCAGGGAGTGAATTAAATAAACGCTTGGGAAAAACGCTTAGAAAAGGGCTTTTCACAAAAATGCACCGCCCACCGAAGCGCTGGGAATCGGAAATAAAAAGGACGTCAAAAATAATAAACCGCTAACGCAACGCAATGGGAACAAGACCTAAGGATAACAATGGATCATATGCACATATTCAGCAGTGATGCACTGGGAGACATTTCAAGCTCACTCCAACCTGAATTATCACAAATACCTTCTGTTTTAAAGCTGTATAAAACTTACTCCTACTTTTTATATCCCATACGGTTATCATTATTATGTATTATGTATTTAGAAACTACAGGTTCCCAAAGTACAGTTTTTTTTCTCTGAGAGCTGACTTTGCATTTTATTCATAAATGTTTTATTCATCTTCTGATGTAATCAGAAATGCTTTCTGATTGTCTGACTGTGTTCAGGAGAGTCTGACACTCAGAGAAGTGTTTACATTCCTCACTTGATACAATTAAGTAAACACAAGATAACATTATCTATAGTTCGGATGCATCCTGGCAGGGAGCTTCTAAGTCCTGTGTTTAACCCTTTGAATGCCGTTCTAGTAAAAAATAAATAAATGGTAGTATATAATATGCTGTAAATAATCTATTAGAGCAAAGAAGAAATTCTGGGTTTCATTCCACTTTTAACAAAGCACAATTTTGTTTTCTACCCATACAATCCAGTATACATTGTTTTTTTTTTCACTTCAGGTTTGCTTTAAGTTGTTACATTCTGTTCCTATGCGACATACATATATTTATCCGCATATCCTATGTCCTTTATTGGTTTAGCGAATCATTAATTCATCACTTGTGGTTATTTCAGTCTAGAGACAAACATGTCATTTCTGCCCTCGCTGGAGACAGAATCATACGAGCCTCAAGGGGGACTTTGTTCGATATATTTTTTCTGACGTCCCGTTGTCCCGGTCCGGACTATAAATACAGCCGCAGAGTAGCAGGCCTTCAGGTGGCGTTTTTTTTTTGTTTTTTTTTTACAGGTCACAAGTTCAGCCTATAATCCATTTTACATGGTGAGATGTTCTATGTCAAAGAGGCGCTCGGACCAAAATAGACAGGACGATAGAGCCGTAATGTGATCTTTATTGGCCAGCCACTTTGTCATCCGTGTTCTAAAATTAAAGCTGACAATGCTTCGCTGTTAGCGCATCTGGAGAGCTGACAGATAACTCATCCTGTTACTTTTTGGCAACCGGGGAATGTGTGATTGCATCATCGGCAACTCGATCCCACTCAGTTAAGGAATATCAAACAACGGTCGCACGTCGGTGCCAGCGTTTAAGAATCATTCCATTGGAATTGGTGGCATAGTTATTAGGCACGATCGGAAATTTTCATTACAACAGATTTCCACTGTCTTTCCGATTACCAATTTTTGATTTCTGCCCCAAAAATTTTCATTTTTAACAAAAAAGTTATTTAACTGGAAATGCAGAATAAACTTTTTTTTTTTGCGAATGCACGCAACAATGACAAATCCGTATTTCCAATCAGGAACCGCAGTAAACTTCTGCATTGTTCTAATGTACGCTATTATGTGGAAACTGTATTTCTGGACGGCAACCGCACTGAACTTCTGTATTCTCTAATTGACTTAATTCTTCTGAGTATTCTGATTAGCCTAAAATATTAGTGGTAATTCAATTTCTGTGGCACAATACTGATTCTCTGATTGGTCCAATGCTTCTGGTATTTCTATCGAATTCTCTCTCACACTGTAACTGATTCTGCTGCAGCTCCTCCTAGTGTCTCTCTCACGTCTGTAACTGCTTCTGCTCTAGATCCTGCTCTTGTGCCCCCTCCTTCCCACTCTAGTGTCTCTCTCACATTTGTAACTGCTTCTGCTCTAGCTCCTCCTCTTGTGCCCCCTCCTTCCCACTCTAGTGTCTCTCTCACGTCTGTAACTGCTTCTGATCTAGATCCTCCTCTTGTACCCCCTCCTTCCCACTCTAGTGTCTTTCTCACACTGTAACTACTTCTACTCTAGCTCCTGCTCTTGTGCCCCCTCCTTCCCACTCTAGTGTCTCTCTCACGTTTGTAACTGCTTCTGCTCTAGCTCCTGCTCTTGTGCCCCCTCCTTCCCACTCTAGTGTCTCTCTCACGTTTGTAACTGCTTCTGCTCTAGCTCTTCCTCTTGTGCCCCCTCCTTCCCACTCTAGTGTCTCTCTCACGTCTGTAACTGCTTCTGATCTAGATCCTCCTCTTGTACCCCCTCCTTCCCACTCTAGTGTCTTTCTCACACTGTAACTACTTCTACTCTAGCTCCTCCTCTTGTGCCCCCTCCTTCCCACTCTAGTGTCTCTCTCACGTTTGTAACTGCTTCTGCTCTAGCTCCTGCTCTTGTGCCCCCTCCTTCCCACTCTAGTGTCTCTCTCACGTTTGTAACTGCTTCTGCTCTAGCTCTTCCTCTTGTGCCCCCTCCTTCCCACTCTAGTGTCTTTCTCACACTGTAACTACTTCTGCTCTAGCTCCTGCTCTTGTGCCCCCTCCTTCCCACTCTAGTGTCTCTCTCACGTTTGTAACTGCTTCTGCTCTCTAGTGTCTCTCTCATGTCTGTAACTGCTTCTGCTCTAGCTCCTCCTCTTGTGCCCCCTCCTTCCCACTCTAGTGTCTCTCTCACGTCTGTAACTGCTTCTGTTCTAGCTCCTCCTCTTGTGCCCCCTCCTTCCCACTCTTGTGTCTGTCTCACACTGTAACTGCTTCTGCTCCAGCCCCTCCTTCCCACTCTAGTGTCTTTCTCACACTGTAACTACTTCAGCTCTAGCTCCTCCTATTGTGCCCCCTCCTTCCCACTCTAGTGTCTCTCTCACGTTTGTAACTGCTTCTGCTCTAGCTCCTCCTCTTGTGCCCCCTCCTTCCCACTCTAGTGTCTCTCTCACGTTTGTAACTTCTTCTGCTCTAGCTCCTCCTCTTGTGCCCCCTCCTTCCCACTCTAGAGTCTCTCTCATGTCTGTAACTGCTTTTGCTCTAGCTCCTCCTCGTGTGCCTCCTCCTTCTCACTCTAGTGTCTCTCTCCCACTGTAACTGCTTCTGCTCCAGCTCCTCCTAGTGTCTCTCTCACGTCTGTAACTGCTTCTGCTCTAGCTCCTCCTCTCATGCCCCCTCCTTCCCACTCTAGTGTCTCTCTCACACTGTAACTGCTTCTGCTCTAGCTCCTCCTCTTGTGCCCCCTCCTTCCCACTCTAGTGTCTCTCTCACGTCTGTAACTGCTTCTGTTCTAGCTCCTCCTCTTGTGCCCCCTCCTTCCCACTCTTGTGTCTCTCTCACACTGTAACTGCTTCTGCTTCATCTCCTCCTCTCATGCCCCCTCCTTCCCACTCTAGTGTCTCTCTCACACTGTAGCTGTGTCTGCTCCATCTCCTCCTCTCATGCCCCCTCCTTCCCACTCTAGTGTCTCTCTCACACTGTAGCTGTGTCTGCTCCATCTCCTCCTCTCATGCCCCCTCCTTCCCACTCTAGTGTCTCTCTCACGTCTGTAACTGCTTCTGCTCTAGCTCCTCCTCTTGTGCCCCCTCCTTCCCACTCTAGTGTCTCTCTCACATTGTAACTGTGTCTGCTCCATCTCCTCCTCTCATGCCCCCTCCTTCCCACTCTAGTGTCTCTCTCACACTGTAGCTGTGTCTGCTCCATCTCCTCCTCTCATGCCCCCTCCTTCCCACTCTAGTGTCTCTCTCACACTGTAGCTGTGTCTGCTCCATCTCCTCCTCTAATGCCCCCTCCTTCCCACTCTTGTGTCTCTCTCACACTGTAACTGCTTCTGCTCCATCTCCTCCTCTCATGCCCCCTCCTTCTCACTCTTGTGTCTCTCTCACACTGTAACTGCTTCTGCTCCATCTCCTCCTCTCATGCCCCCTCCTTCTCACTCTAGTGTCTCTCTCACACTGTAGCTGTGTCTGCTCCATCTCCTCCTCTTATGCCCCCTCCTTCCCACTCTAGTGTCTCTCTCACACTGTAGCTGTGTCTGCTCCATCTCATCCTCTCATGCCCCCTCCTTCCCACTCTAGTGTCTCTCTCACACTGTAGCTGCGTCTGCTCCATCTCCTCCTCTCATGCCCCCTCCTTCCCACTCTAGTGTCTCTCTCACACTGTAACTGTGTCTGCTCCATCTCCTCCTCTCATGCCCCCTCCTTCTCACTCTTGTGTCTCTCTCACACTGTAACTGCTTCTGCTCCATCTCCTCCTCTCATGCCCCATCCTTCCCACTCTAGTGTCTCTCTCACACTGTAGCTGTGTCTGCTCCATCTCCTCCTCTCATGCCCCCTCCTTCCCACTCTAATGTCTCTCTCACACTGTAGCTGTGTCTGCTCCATCTCCTCCTCTCATGCCCCCTCCTTCCCACTCTTGTGTCTCTCTCACTCTGTAACTGCTTCTGTTCCATCTCCTCCTCTCATGCCCCCTCCTTCCCACTCTGGTGTCTCTCTCACACTGTAGCTGTGTCTGCTCCATCTCCTCCTCTCATGCCCCCTCCTTCCCACTCTAGTGTCTCTCTCACACTGTAGCTGTGTCTGCTCCATCTCCTCCTCTCATGCCCCCTCCTTCCCACTCTAGTGTCTCTCTCACACTGTAGCTGTGTCTGCTCCATCTCCTCCTCTCATGCCCCCTCCTTCCCACTCTAGTGTCTCTCTCACACTGCAGCTGTGTCTGCTCCATCTCCTCCTCTCATGCCCCCTCCTTCCCACTCTAGTGTCTCTCTCACACTGTAACTGTGTCTGCTCCATCTCCTCCTCTCATGCCCCCTCCTTCCCACTCTAGTGTCTCTCTCACACTGTAGCAGTGTCTGCTCCATCGCCTCCTCTCATGCCCCCTCCTTCCCACTCTAGTGTCTCTCTCACACTGTAGCTGTGTCTGCTCCATCTCCTCCTCTCATGCCCCCTCCTTCCCACTCTAGTGTCTCTCTCAGACTGTAGCTGTGTCTGCTCCATCTCCTCCTCTCATGCCCCCTCCTTCCCACTCTAGTGTCTCTCTCACACTGTAGCAGTGTCTGCTCCATCGCCTCCTCTCATGCCCCCTCCTTTCCACTCTAGTGTCTCTCTCACACTGTAACTGTGTCTGCTCCATCTCCTCCTCTCATGCCCCCTCCTTCCCACTCTAGTGTCTCTCTCACACTGTAGCAGTGTCTGCTCCATCGCCTCCTCTCATGCCCCCTCCTTCCCACTCTAGTGTCTCTCTCACACTGTAGCTGCGTCTGCTCCATCTCCTCCTCTCATGCCCCCTCCTTCCCACTCTAGTGTCTCTCTCACACTGTAACTGTGCCTGCTCCATCTCCTCCTCTCATGCCCCCTCCTTCTCACTCTTGTGTCTCTCTCACACTGTAACTGCTTCTGCTCCATCTCCTCCTCTCATGCCCCATCCTTCCCACTCTAGTGTCTCTCTCACACTGTAGCTGTGTCTGCTCCATCTCCTCCTCTCATGCCCCCTCCTTCCCACTCTAATGTCTCTCTCACACTGTAGCTGTGTCTGCTCCATCTCCTCCTCTCATGCCCCCTCCTTCCCACTCTTGTGTCTCTCTCACACTGTAACTGCTTCTGTTCCATCTCCTCCTCTCATGCCCCCTCCTTCCCACTCTGGTGTCTCTCTCACACTGTAGCTGTGTCTGCTCCATCTACTCCTCTCATGCCCCCTCCTTCCCACTCTAGTGTCTCTCTCACACTGTAGCTGTGTCTGCTCCATCTCCTCCTCTCATGCCCCCTCCTTCCCACTCTAGTGTCTCTCTCACACTGTAGCTGTGTCTGCTCCATCTCCTCCTCTCATGCCCCCTCCTTCCCACTCTAGTGTCTCTCTCACACTGCAGCTGTGTCTGCTCCATCTCCTCCTCTCATGCCCCCTCCTTCCCACTCTAGTGTCTCTCTCACACTGTAACTGTGTCTGCTCCATCTCCTCCTCTCATGCCCCCTCCTTCCCACTCTAGTGTCTCTCTCACACTGTAGCAGTGTCTGCTCCATCTCATCCTCTCATGCCCCCTCCTTCCCACTCTAGTGTCTCTCTCACACTGTAGCTGTGTCTGCTCCATCTCCTCCTCTCATGCCCCCTCCTTCCCACTCTAGTGTCTCTCTCACACTGCAGCTGTGTCTGCTCCATCTCCTCCTCTCATGCCCCCTCCTTCCCACTCTAGTGTCTCTCTCACACTGTAACTGTGTCTGCTCCATCTCCTCCTCTCATGCCCCCTCCTTCCCACTCTAGTGTCTCTCTCACACTGTAGCAGTGTCTGCTCCATCTCATCCTCTCATGCCCCCTCCTTCCCACTCTAGTGTCTCTCTCACACTGTAGCTGCGTCTGCTCCATCTCCTCCTCTCATGCCCCCTCCTTCCCACTCTAGTGTCTCTCTCACACTGTAACTGTGTCTGCTCCATCTCCTCCTCTCATGCCCCCTCCTTCTCACTCTTGTGTCTCTCTCACACTGTAACTGCTTCTGCTCCATCTCCTCCTCTCATGCCCCATCCTTCCCACTTTAGTGTCTCTCTCACACTGTAGCTGTGTCTGCTCCATCTCCTCCTCTCATGCCCCCTCCTTCCCACTCTAATGTCTCTCTCACACTGTAGCTGTGTCTGCTCCATCTCCTCCTCTCATGCCCCCTCCTTCCCACTCTTGTGTCTCTCTCACACTGTAACTGCTTCTGTTCCATCTCCTCCTCTCATGCCCCCTCCTTCCCACTCTGGTGTCTCTCTCACACTGTAGCTGTGTCTGCTCCATCTCCTCCTCTCATGCCCCCTCCTTCCCACTCTAGTGTCTCTCTCACACTGTAGCTGTGTCTGCTCCATCTCCTCCTCTCATGCCCCCTCCTTCCCACTCTAGTGTCTCTCTCACACTGTAGCTGTGTCTGCTCCATCTCCTCCTCTCATGCCCCCTCCTTCCCACTCTAGTGTCTCTCTCACACTGCAGCTGTGTCTGCTCCATCTCCTCCTCTCATGCCCCCTCCTTCCCACTCTAGTGTCTCTCTCACACTGTAACTGTGTCTGCTCCATCTCCTCCTCTCATGCCCCCTCCTTCCCACTCTAGTGTCTCTCTCACACTGTAGCAGTGTCTGCTCCATCGCCTCCTCTCATGCCCCCTCCTTCCCACTCTAGTGTCTCTCTCACACTGTAGCTGTGTCTGCTCCATCTCCTCCTCTCATGCCCCCTCCTTCCCACTCTAGTGTCTCTCTCAGACTGTAGCTGTGTCTGCTCCATCTCCTCCTCTCATGCCCCCTCCTTCCCACTCTAGTGTCTCTCTCACACTGTAGCAGTGTCTGCTCCATCGCCTCCTCTCATGCCCCCTCCTTTCCACTCTAGTGTCTCTCTCACACTGTAACTGTGTCTGCTCCATCTCCTCCTCTCATGCCCCCTCCTTCCCACTCTAGTGTCTCTCTCACACTGTAGCAGTGTCTGCTCCATCGCCTCCTCTCATGCCCCCTCCTTCCCACTCTAGTGTCTCTCTCACACTGTAGCTGCGTCTGCTCCATCTCCTCCTCTCATGCCCCCTCCTTCCCACTCTAGTGTCTCTCTCACACTGTAACTGTGCCTGCTCCATCTCCTCCTCTCATGCCCCCTCCTTCTCACTCTTGTGTCTCTCTCACACTGTAACTGCTTCTGCTCCATCTCCTCCTCTCATGCCCAATCCTTCCCACTCTAGTGTCTCTCTCACACTGTAGCTGTGTCTGCTCCATCTCCTCCTCTCATGCCCCCTCCTTCCCACTCTAATGTCTCTCTCACACTGTAGCTGTGTCTGCTCCATCTCCTCCTCTCATGCCCCCTCCTTCCCACTCTTGTGTCTCTCTCACACTGTAACTGCTTCTGTTCCATCTCCTCCTCTCATGCCCCCTCCTTCCCACTCTGGTGTCTCTCTCACACTGTAGCTGTGTCTGCTCCATCTACTTCTCTCATGCCCCCTCCTTCCCACTCTAGTGTCTCTCTCACACTGTAGCTGTGTCTGCTCCATCTCCTCCTCTCATGCCCCCTCCTTCCCACTCTAGTGTCTCTCTCACACTGTAGCTGTGTCTGCTCCATCTCCTCCTCTCATGCCCCCTCCTTCCCACTCTAGTGTCTCTCTCACACTGCAGCTGTGTCTGCTCCATCTCCTCCTCTCATGCCCCCTCCTTCCCACTCTAGTGTCTCTCTCACACTGTAACTGTGTCTGCTCCATCTCCTCCTCTCATGCCCCCTCCTTCCCACTCTAGTGTCTCTCTCACACTGTAGCAGTGTCTGCTCCATCGCCTCCTCTCATGCCCCCTCCTTCCCACTCTAGTGTCTCTCTCACACTGTAGCTGCGTCTGCTCCATCTCCTCCTCTCATGCCCCCTCCTTCCCACTCTAGTGTCTCTCTCACACTGTAACTGTGCCTGCTCCATCTCCTCCTCTCATGCCCCCTCCTTCTCACTCTTGTGTCTCTCTCACACTGTAACTGCTTCTGCTCCATCTCCTCCTCTCATGCCCCATCCTTCCCACTCTAGTGTCTCTCTCACACTGTAGCTGTGTCTGCTCCATCTCCTCCTCTCATGCCCCCTCCTTCCCACTCTAATGTCTCTCTCACACTGTAGCTGTGTCTGCTCCATCTCCTCCTCTCATGCCCCCTCCTTCCCACTCTTGTGTCTCTCTCACACTGTAACTGCTTCTGTTCCATCTCCTCCTCTCATGCCCCCTCCTTCCCACTCTGGTGTCTCTCTCACACTGTAGCTGTGTCTGCTCCATCTCCTCCTCTCATGCCCCCTCCTTCCCACTCTAGTGTCTCTCTCACACTGTAGCTGTGTCTGCTCCATCTCCTCCTCTCATGCCCCCTCCTTCCCACTCTAGTGTCTCTCTCACACTGTAGCTGTGTCTGCTCCATCTCCTCCTCTCATGCCCCCTCCTTCCCACTCTAGTGTCTCTCTCACACTGCAGCTGTGTCTGCTCCATCTCCTCCTCTCATGCCCCCTCCTTCCCACTCTAGTGTCTCTGTCACACTGTAACTGTGTCTGCTCCATCTCCTCCTCTCATGCCCCCTCCTTCCCACTCTAGTGTCTCTCTCACACTGTAGCAGTGTCTGCTCCATCGCCTCCTCTCATGCCCCCTCCTTCCCACTCTAGTGTCTCTCTCACACTGTAGCTGTGTCTGCTCCATCTCCTCCTCTCATGCCCCCTCCTTCCCACTCTAGTGTCTCTCTCAGACTGTAGCTGTGTCTGCTCCATCTCCTCCTCTCATGCCCCCTCCTTCCCACTCTAGTGTCTCTCTCACACTGTAGCAGTGTCTGCTCCATCGCCTCCTCTCATGCCCCCTCCTTTCCACTCTAGTGTCTCTCTCACACTGTAACTGTGTCTGCTCCATCTCCTCCTCTCATGCCCCCTCCTTCCCACTCTAGTGTCTCTCTCACACTGTAGCAGTGTCTGCTCCATCGCCTCCTCTCATGCCCCCTCCTTCCCACTCTAGTGTCTCTCTCACACTGTAGCTGCGTCTGCTCCATCTCCTCCTCTCATGCCCCCTCCTTCCCACTCTAGTGTCTCTCTCACACTGTAACTGTGCCTGCTCCATCTCCTCCTCTCATGCCCCCTCCTTCTCACTCTTGTGTCTCTCTCACACTGTAACTGCTTCTGCTCCATCTCCTCCTCTCATGCCCCATCCTTCCCACTCTAGTGTCTCTCTCACACTGTAGCTGTGTCTGCTCCATCTCCTCCTCTCATGCCCCCTCCTTCCCACTCTAATGTCTCTCTCACACTGTAGCTGTGTCTGCTCCATCTCCTCCTCTCATGCCCCCTCCTTCCCACTCTAGTGTCTCTCTCACACTGTAGCTGTGTCTGCTCCATCTCCTCCTCTCATGCCCCCTCCTCCCCACTCTAGTGTCTCTCTCACACTGTAGCTGTGTCTGCTCCATCTCCTCCTCTCATGCCCCCTCCTTCCCACTCTAGTGTCTCTCTCACACTGCAGCTGTGTCTGCTCCATCTCCTCCTCTCATGCCCCCTCCTTCCCACTCTAGTGTCTCTCTCACACTGTAACTGTGTCTGCTCCATCTCCTCCTCTCATGCCCCCTCCTTCCCACTCTAGTGTCTCTCTCACACTGTAGCAGTGTCTGCTCCATCGCCTCCTCTCATGCCCCCTCCTTCCCACTCTAGTGTCTCTCTCACACTGTAGCTGTGTCTGCTCCATCTCCTCCTCTCATGCCCCCTCCTTCCCACTCTAGTGTCTCTCTCAGACTGTAGCTGTGTCTGCTCCATCTCCTCCTCTCATGCCCCCTCCTTCCCACTCTAGTGTCTCTCTCACACTGTAGCAGTGTCTGCTCCATCGCCTCCTCTCATGCCCCCTCCTTTCCACTCTAGTGTCTCTCTCACACTGTAACTGTGTCTGCTCCATCTCCTCCTCTCATGCCCCCTCCTTCCCACTCTAGTGTCTCTCTCACACTGTAGCAGTGTCTGCTCCATCGCCTCCTCTCATGCCCCCTCCTTCCCACTCTAGTGTCTCTCTCACACTGTAGCTGCGTCTGCTCCATCTCCTCCTCTCATGCCCCCTCCTTCCCACTCTAGTGTCTCTCTCACACTGTAACTGTGCCTGCTCCATCTCCTCCTCTCATGCCCCCTCCTTCTCACTCTTGTGTCTCTCTCACACTGTAACTGCTTCTGCTCCATCTCCTCCTCTCATGCCCCATCCTTCCCACTCTAGTGTCTCTCTCACACTGTAGCTGTGTCTGCTCCATCTCCTCCTCTCATGCCCCCTCCTTCCCACTCTAGTGTCTCTCTCACACTGTAGCTGTGTCTGCTCCATCTCCTCCTCTCATGCCCCCTCCTTCCCACTCTTGTGTCTCTCTCACACTGTAACTGCTTCTGTTCCATCTCCTCCTCTCATGCCCCCTCCTTCCCACTCTGGTGTCTCTCTCACACTGTAGCTGTGTCTGCTCCATCTACTCCTCTCATGCCCCCTCCTTCCCACTCTAGTGTCTCTCTCACACTGTAGCTGTGTCTGCTCCATCTCCTCCTCTCATGCCCCCTCCTTCCCACTCTAGTGTCTCTCTCACACTGTAGCTGTGTCTGCTCCATCTCCTCCTCTCATGCCCCCTCCTTCCCACTCTAGTGTCTCTCTCACACTGCAGCTGTGTCTGCTCCATCTCCTCCTCTCATGCCCCCTCCTTCCCACTCTAGTGTCTCTCTCACACTGTAACTGTGTCTGCTCCATCTCCTCCTCTCATGCCCCCTCCTTCCCACTCTAGTGTCTCTCTCACACTGTAGCAGTGTCTGCTCCATCGCCTCCTCTCATGCCCCCTCCTTCCCACTCTAGTGTCTCTCTCACACTGTAGCTGTGTCTGCTCCATCTCCTCCTCTCATGCCCCCTCCTTCCCACTCTAGTGTCTCTCTCACACTGTAGCTGTGTCTGCTCCATCTCCTCCTCTCATGCCCCCTCCTTCCCACTCTAGTGTCTCTCTCACACTGTAGCAGTGTCTGCTCCATCTCCTCCTCTCATGCCCCCTCCTTCCCACTCTTGTGTCTCGCTCACACTGTAACCCTAAAACTCCCCTTCTTGAAGCCTAATGCATAACGTTGCTAGTTATATTTGAAAAAGATAATTAAAAAAAAAATACATAAAAGACCAAAAATGTCGATAACTATAACTTTCAATTTTTTTTAAACGTTAAAAACTTCAAAAAACATAATGTTCTCAAAACAAAATACATTTCAATACTTATAACATTCTAATTTTCAAAATAATATTTATCAGGTGCCCAAATTTCTTCTTTTGGCGCCCAAAAACTGATATTTGTATTAGAACCTATGGTGGCGCCCAAATCAGCCATTAGCACCCAGATTTCCTGCTACCTTCCCTTATTATTATTATTTAGTATTTATATAGCGCCAACATCTTCAGCAGCGCTGTACAGAGTATATTGTCTTGATACTCAGGCATGTAGCAATAGTCAATGAAGAGGTTGCAACTGCACTGGGCCCTTGCACCAGAGGGCCTTCCTTCGCGTACGTATGTTCCGGCTGCCGGTGAGCTGGGCGCAGGCAGGGCGAGCCGATGACGGCTCACCCTGCTGCCGCTCAAATCCCAATGTGTTAAATACTATTCCCCATAGCCGTAGCAACTGATAGGGAGAAGTAATGCAGGGTCCCGAATTACCCTTACATGTACGCAGTATATAATTACGGCTATGGCGGCACCTGGATTTGGCGCTGGGTGCCATGTGCCGAAACCACTTGCTTCGCTTCCAGTTCATTCAACCACTTTATTAGATCTTCATCAATGGCGTTGCAATAGGTGAAGCTGAGATTGCTACCACACTGGGGCCCCTGGACCAGAGTGGCCCTCCTTCATCCATCTTATTAGTTTAGTTTTTTATTGGTGCTATGCTGGTAATGATAACCTCTATATGTGCATTGGATAGTGATCATCCTTAAAGAGAAACTCCGACCAAGAATTGAACCTTATCCCAATCAGTAGCTGATACCCCCTTTTACATGAGAAATCTATTCCTTTTCACAAACAGACCATCAGGGGGCGCTGTATGACTGATATTGTGGTGAAACCCCTCCCACAAGAAACTCTTGAGTACGTACTCCTGGCAGTTTCCTGTCTGTGAAGCTTGTTGCATTGTGGGAAATAGCTGTTTACAGCTGTTTCCAACTGCCAAAAAAGCATGCAGCAGCTACATCACCTGCCAACAGTAAAAATGTCACCATGTAATACATGTCAGAATGTAAATCAGGGATTTAAAAGATTTTACAATGGGCAAACACTGGCTAAATCATTTATACATAATTATTGTAAAAATGAAGCACTTTTTTTTATTACATTATTTTCACTGGAGTTCCTCTTAACAGTTTCCTTATTCTGATTACACCTCTGACACTGCAGCTGGTAGGTTTTGGAACTTCACATCAATAGAGTGCTTGGGGCCCCATGTAAAATGTAAAAACCCACACTGGGGCCCCAAGCTCCTCAGCTACACCACTGATCTTCATAGCTGCTATGCTGGTAGCAATCTCCTCTACATGTGCTTTGGACAGCAGTAATATTCATAAATACTGATCACTACTTCCTGCATACACCTCTCCGACACCGCGGCTGTCCTTGGCAGGTTTTGAAGCTCCACATCCATTGAGGCATGTTTTGTTCTTTCAAACCACACAGACTAATACCAGACGAAGGTAACAGCTATTCACTTTATATACAGTCTTTATCATGCAATTGTTGTTTAGCCTAGCCTTTTCTTCTCAATGGTCTCTGATGTCTCCTCTGTGCACTTTATATAATCTGAGTGCTTTGTTACTCTCTTATATAGATTATCGCTTCGTAGCCTCTCCAGCCATAGAAGGATGCTTTGTGCGTTTACATTAATCTATATGAATATTTAAAAGCTCTTCCGTGGGAAGCCTGGGCTGTTATTTAGGGTGATGACCTGTCGATGTCAGTTACGTCTACTAAAAGCCTCACCAGACGGCAATTAGAATGGCAGAAGTGTTCAGAAAATGTGTGATAATTGACATTGCCTTTCTATAGATCTCACATTAAACCTGATGGCTTTCTCTGAGGGACCTTGACAATGTCACTTGGAGTGGCCTGACTCACCCAGACGCAAGTCACGCAACAATAGAATATTCTCCCAATGGACTTGCAGCTTATATAAATACACATCTAGGCTGTGGACAGAGCCTGACTCAATAGGGAAGGTGCAGGAAAATATTACGTGCTTGTAAGTGCCATGCAAAGGGCACTGGATAAAAGGAGCTAAATAACAGGTTTGCAAACTTGGTTTTATATAATACGTAACTCTGGGAGAAATGGACACGAGTCTAACAGTTGATTGGCTCTAAAGTCTAATAGTCGATGGAACTGAAGCCAAGACAGTCATTCATTCAAGTCTTGGCCCAGAATCTATGATGTGTACAGCTGCTCCCCTCCTTATTGTGGATGGATAGTGCACTGGTTAAAGTGAACCTAAAGCCGATAAAAAAAAATGAGATTAACTCACCTGGGGCCTCCCTCAGCCCCCTGCAGCCGATCGGTGCCCTCACAGCTCTGCTCCGATGTCCCAGGACCCGCCGGCGAGCACTTCCGGTTTCGCCGTCACCGGCCGACAGGCATGGGAACGCGAGTGATTGTTTGCGTTCCCAGCCTGTATATCGCCCCCTATGCTGCTATTGCGGCCAGGAGGCTGCAGTAGCAGCATAGGGGGCGATATACAGGCTGGGAATGCGAACAATCACTCGCGTTCCCATGCCTGTCGGCCGGTGACGGCGAGTGACGGCGAAACCGGAAGTGCTCGCCGGCGGGTCCTGGGACATCGGAGCGGAGTTGCGAGGGCACCGATCGGCCTGCAGGGGGCTGAGGGAGGCCCCAGGTGAGTTAATCTCATTTTTTTTTATCGGCTTTAGGTTCACTTTAAGGACTCTGACAGAGGCGACCAGGGTTGTAATCTCGGCTATTCCTGTTCAGTATGCCAACACCTATTTAGTAAGGAGACCTTGGTCAAGACTCCCTAACACTGCTACTGCCTACTGAGTGTGCCTCTAGTGGCTGCAGCTCTGGCGCTTTGAGTCCACCAGGAGAAAAGCGTGATAGAAATGTTCTGTGTCTTGTCTTATCTCACCAGCAAGACGTTGTCCACACCGTCGTCACTCCTTCTAAATCAATAATATATGTAGCTCGTTGTCTGGATCAAATCAATTGGGCATCACGATCGGGGTGCGTCTAATTGACGCCTGTGTTATTTATCGGTAATCAGGCGCCCAAGTGGTGATTTGTTTATAGACTTGGCTAGAGGTACTGGTGTTCTATACCCAGGCTCAGATTTACATCAGTGGAGCCTGTAGGCATAGATGTCCTGGCACCCTAGACTTCACCCTTCATGAACCTACAAACCCTCACTGAACCGGAACCGCAAATGTGCTGCTTGGCCCAGCTGTCACTTCTCCCTTACTTTCTTTGCCTGTCATAGGAAGCTACAGGTGCCCCTCAGTGTTAGGTAGCCAGAAGTACCCTCAATATTAAGAAACTAGAGGTTCCCTCAAGTATTGGATAGCTAGAGGTACCTTAGTATTAAAGGATACCACAACTGACATGTGGCATAATGAGATAGATATGGGTATGTACAGTGCCTAGCACACAAATAACTATGCTGTGCTCCTTTTTTTCTTTCTCTGCCTGAAAGAGGTAAATATCAGGTATGTAAGTGGCTGACTCAGTCCTGACTCAGACAGGAAGTGACTACAGTGTGACCTTCACTGATAAGAAATTCCAACTATAAAACACTTTCCTAGAAGAAAATGGCTTCTGAGAGCAAGAAAGAGATAAAAAAGGGGGAAATTCTTATCAGTGAGGGTCACACTGTAGTCACTTCCTGTCTGAGTCAGGACTGAGTCAGCCACTTACATACCTGATATTTACCTCTTTCAGGCAGAGAAAGAAAAAAAGGAACACAGCATAGTTATTTGTGTGCTAGGCACTGTACATACACATGTCTATCTCATTATGCCACATGTCAGTTGTGGTATCCTTTAAGTAGCTAGAGGTGCGCCTGACTGAAGGGAGATCTCAACAGAGGAATGCCGAGAGCAGGGTGGGTAACCTCTCATTTACATACACTCTGCTCGTGACTCTGCATAGGTAAGGAAGGAGGGAGGTGCTTGGGGAGGGGAGCGAGCCACCTTTCCATCATCAGGTGCCTGTAGGCACGTGCCTACAGTGGCTTATGGTAAATCCGGCCCTGTTCATACCAGTGCTGGCTTTTAGCTGCATTGCAGCAGTTTTGATTTGAATTCCAGCCAGGACACCATGTAACTGGAGTTTGTATGCTTTTTCCTGGTTGCCTCTTGTAGGCCTGCCTCTCAACCACGTACGTATTGTCCAAGCAGTGTTTAGTTGGATGCAGGGAGAAGCTGAGACGCTATGACTGGTCGGAAATGCCGAGTTCCGTTCCACAGAAATTCTGTTTTCCAGCAATGCTGGCTTCCCATTTTCCGATATCCGTTTCTTTTCTGATTTCCAAAAAGCTTTTTTTTGTCATTTTTTGCATTCTGTAATTAGCTAAATACTTTGGACTCAGAGTCGGAAGTATTGGACCAATCAGAGAATACAGAAGTGTATCACTGTAATTGGAATACCACAAACATTTTAGACCAATCATAAGACTCGGGAATACTTGGTAGTATCCGCGAGTCTTGCCATTGGTGTAAAATGACCACAGCAATCCGACTTCCGTGGAAACATTCTGTATTCTGATTGGTCCAATGCTTCCAAGTTCTGTGACTGGGCTAAAAGTACAGAGTTGTGGTAAATCAGATTTTCCGTGGAAATCCAAATGCCGATTTCCGATTAGGAATAAGGAAATTCCAATTCCGTGGAGTCCGAATAAATATCCCTATGAGACAGCTCTCTGTGCACTAGGCAATGTAGGGGATAGAATATAACCCCCTACTGATTACCTAGTTTGTCCCTTTGGACGTGTAACTTGAGGTCCAGCTATTTCCTGCACCCAAACTACAGTGATTTCCTGAGAAATCCCTTCTGCGCCGCTGTAGCCATAATAATATTATGGTCTATGACGCCGCTCAAGTCAGGTGTAGCCAGGAGGGTTCTACAACTGTGCCGAGTTGTGGACTTTACCTGGGCTGACAGCGTAGAGTTAGACACCATTTCTTGTCATTTTGTCACCCAGTGCTGGCGAAAATGCAGGCACAGGGATTCAATGGCAAAGTTCACAAAAGCGTTGGACATTGTTGTTTGGCATCGCATTCGGCAGACACTATCTGCAGTGTCTTTGGTTGTCTCGCTGGAATCCCATGTTAATTTCCCCATGGAAATGTTAGGAGACAACAAGCAGCAACAGCGATAATGCATCGTCCATTCCCGATGTGTTGAGTGCTACTGTGGATCTAGCAATAGCCAGACATAGGAAAAGTGAGTGTTCCACAATAGAATGATTATTAGATGCGGGAGAGAGGTCCTACACTGGGATGTTATGGCAATATATTGCTACAATTACCAAGGAGGTGCCACCTGCCAAGAGATCCACCCTGGGCGGTTTTTAGGCAAAGGCATTCCAGGCCATTGCCTGGAGTCCCACTGGTCCTGGGTGGCACCATGCCCCTGGATTAAGCCCTGCCCCAAAATGAAGCTCCACCTCTGGACTAGCCTCCCCCCCTCCCCCTCCACACACACACGGGAGTTAAATCACCTGCTTCTGGTGCATGTGTGCAGCAGCAAGAAGTTCGATGTCCTCAGGAGGAGCAGCATTGCAGGTCACATCACGAGGTCCGGACATTGTAAGTTGCAGGCAGCCACCGCTGTGTCGCTCTGTGCCACCTCTCCCCCCAACTCCCGTGCCTCCCTCTGTCCCCCTGTGCCTCCATCTGTTCCCCTTTGTGCCTCCTTCTGGCTCTTTTTTTTTGGGGGGGGGGGGGGGGTTCTTGCCTGGAGTGACATAAAGGCTATGGAGTGACAAAATGGCCCTGGATGTACCATAAGTGGGGTTGCTCCAATCATAAGGCTGAAGAATGAGTCATAGGGAAAAGCACCCATTCACACTTCACTGGCTTACTAAGTCTGCATTTGATGTGTACTTAATCCCTGCTCACATGTGTGACCTTAGGTCACCTGGAAGCCTCTTA
This sequence comes from Hyperolius riggenbachi, assembly GCF_040937935.1. NCBI lineage: Eukaryota > Metazoa > Chordata > Amphibia > Anura > Hyperoliidae > Hyperolius > Hyperolius riggenbachi. The sequence continues at coordinate 50,778,977 of NC_090647.1, forward strand.
TCACAGCTGGCCTTTTATAATGGCAGAGGAGAAAGCCCTGTCATTACTGACTGAGTGCATTATGGGATCCGATAAATATCACGGCTTAGTGGTTAAGTGACTGGTAGAGCCTCTTGTGTGTAGCAGGACTCATGGAAGACTATGTGAATTTTTTTGAAAACCTATTGAAAATCTGAATCTGTAGAACTATACACTGTCTGCATGCCCACTCCTCTGGTCTCCTCCATCTTTGTGCCCCCCCCAACTGTGCAACGGGTTGGTAGCAGAGCTTACATGCGCCTGTCTGCCAGTACGTCTTGTGTCCCGTGGGATATACTAGAGGCCAAACCCTGGTGCTCCTAGTGTTTGGCCTCTAGTCTTTGTCACGGAACACAGGCGGTGGGGAGAAGAGACAGAGAGGAGCGGCCATCGAGTGTAAGCTCCGCTGCCAAAACTGCACTTCATTCATCCAAGAATTGAACAAAGCTGCCACTGCCGGGGGAGTGCTTTAACACTAGCTCCATCCTGGTGAAGGCCCAGAAAAGAATCTTGTTCCTCCTCCAGCTGAAGAAGATCGGCAAGGCCCAAGAGGTTCTGATGAGATTCTACTCTGCTACCACAGTCCTCTGCTCCTCCATCCTGGTTTGCTGGCTCCTTCACCAGTGACAGACACAAACTTCAGAGGGTCATCAAATCAGCAGAGTGAATCATCGGAAAACCTCTCCCTCCACTCGACCTCCTCTACAACTCTAGGCTAGAGCGCTGAGCATAGCAAATGACACCTCCCATTCTGGTCATTGCTACTTCAGTCATCTCCCTTCAGGTCAGAGGTTTCGCGCCATCCACACCAGGACTGCATAGCACAGGACTTATTTTTTTCCCCTCTGCCGTCAACCTCCCGAACTCCATCCACTTAACACCCCCCCCCCCCCCCAAACCCACCCCTCCCCACACACACACACACCTTCTTAGGTTTTTCAGACGTGGCCAGGGCCGGATTTACCATAAGGCACTCTAGGCACGTGCCTACAGGCGCCTAATTGGGCAAGGGCGGCATTACAAATGTCCCTCTTCAAAATTTCAAACCTGAGAGCTTGATCCATGACATCCGTGCTCGCTCCGCCCACTCGCGTCACGATTCCGCGGCCGCCTTGTACTCTGCAGCTGGCCGCGTACAGTGATAGTCATGACTGAGGCTAATCAAGCACAGTCCCGCTGTCTCGCCCATCGCCGTATTTACGCCTGCACGCAGCGCTGCATCTTGCTGAAAGCCTTCAGCGCGTGTCAGGCTGTGCTGCTGCTGGCTGGGATAAACCATGTGGATGGGGAGGGCATCGCTTACCAACTACTAAATTAGCCTGCGCCCTGAACAAGGGCGAGAGAGACGAGTGACAACTGAGGAAAGCAAAAAGCTCCGCACAACCCCCCTCCTGTTCACATACCTGGCAGCTGACAGCATAAGATTTCTAGAGCAGCGCCTCCCTCTTTCCTCTCCTCTGGTGTTGCTGAATGCTGAGGCTGCGTGTCACCAATAGATTGTTGTAGCGGGAAATTTGAGAAGAGACGTGAGGACACTGGAGCGTGTTATTTCTGCATGCTGGAGGACTGGGAGCAACACAGGGAGGAGGAGGAGAGGGACAGCAGAGATGATCAAAAGAGCTGTGTGTTGCTAGCTGTCAGCTAACACACAGCAGAGCAGAGAGACAGCCAGAGATCAGCATGCCTGCTTCAAAGGAGTTGGGGACGTACAGAGGAGGATACAGCCGCAGTCACAGACAGAGAAGGAGAAGGTAATATACTGTCTGGCTTCTTCACTTTGCCTTTACTCGTTCTCTCTTTAACTTCCCTCTGTTACTGATTATCTCAGTGCTTCCCCCTAATGCCCACCCTCTGTGTTTCCTCCTCATGTCCACCCTCTGTGCTTCCCTCTCATGTCCTTTCTTTGCACATCTCCCACCCATTCCCTCCCTCTTTGCCCCCCCCTACACCCTCTGTGTGTACTCCACCAGTGCCCACCCTCTGAATATTCCTCTTGTGCCCACTCTCTGTAATTCCCCTCCTCATGCCCACCCTTTATGCTTATCCCATCCGTGCCCACCTGGGCTTCCCCCATTCCCTTGGCTATAGGTGGCTAGAAGGGTAAGTTAACTGTCACCGTGTCCTCCTCTGTCCCTGTGTCATCTGCTGCCCCCATGCCTCCCCTTTGCTGTCCACGTGTCCTCCTGTACTTTTTTTTGGTAATATCTTTATTTCATAAAAATAGGGGGCATGGCTTGGGGTGGGACCTTTTCTGAGGGGCGGAGTTTAGGGGCGCCAGATCTTCTGCGCCTATAGGCTCCTGAGCTGTAAATCCGGCCCTGGACGTGGCCCTAATTGGTTTCTACTGTCTGTTTACACAGTTTGTCAACGCTAATGTTGTATGGTATTGTATATTGTATTGTATTGTGCACCGCGCTATTCAATGCTGAGCTTTGTATGTGTCAAACTCAATTCCGGGCATGACCCAGTCATGCTTGGCAAAATAAAGGATTCTGATTCTGATAATGTGCTCCAGGGCAGCAAAAATTAGAGGACGACAAGAGGCGGCTCCCCTCTCCAAATATCCTCCTCCCTGTCTCACCCTCCCTAAATGTTTTCAATGTTCCAGCAATGGGAGCTCCATCTGTCCATCCAGCGTCCTGTATCCATGACTGCAGCGGTGCCTCATGGGACCTGTTACGTGCTTCCAGGTCACATGAGGCTCCGCTGTAGTCAGAGAGGAAGTAGGACTTCACGTGTGGCTGGTAATTCCATCGCTGATCTGCTGAGAGTGGGTGAGTCATATGGTACAGCACATACCCGGCATCCTGGGGATCAGATGGTTCGGGACCAGCAGGGAGGAGATGCTGTCTTGTAGGAAGCAGAGGGAGATAAGCGTAGTGCCAGTGCCTGCAATGTACAGCCCAATGATTGATTGTATTTGCCCAGAAAGTAATCAATCGGCATGGTTTGCGGCATCAATTTTGGGTAGATTCAGTCACAGTTGGTTACTGAACAGGAAGAGCTTAGATTTGAACCCTGGTCTAGAGGTGTACCGAACGGTTCGCCGGCGAACGGTTCCAGGCGAACATTGGGGGTTCGCGTTCGCCTGCGCCAGGCGAACTTTTCCGGAAGTTCGATTCGCCCCATAATGCACTATGAGGGTCAACTTTGACCCTCTGCATCACAGTCAGCAGGCACATTGTAGCCATTCAGGCTACAGTAAGCCCTGGAGCCCCACCCCCCCTTATATAAGGCAGCCTCCGGCGGCCATTACAGTCACTCGTATGCCTGCTAGAGAGAGGAAAGGGACAGCTGCTGCAGACTTTTTCTCTTAGGGACAGATTAGTTAGGTTCTAGGCTGCTTTGCTTGTTCCTGACTGATTAATATTGCTTTTAAAGCACCCAGCAACAGCTCTTTTCAGAGCTCAACCTGTACATTTTTTTTTCTGACACTTTTGTTGCATGCACAGCCTTGCTAATTGATAGTGTGTGTGCCACTGCCAGCAGCCCAGCACATTCAGTGACTGACTGCCTGTGTGTGTGACAGGGAGCTGCACATTGTACTACCCAGTACTGCATATACCCCAGTACCTGTTGTGTTTACTTAACCCACCTCATCACTGCATATACCTAGCTTTGTGTTGAGTGAACCCAGCTCACTGCATCTAACTACCCAGTACCTGTTGTGTTTACTTAACCCACCTTATCACTGCATATACCTAGCGTTGTGTTGAGTGAACCCAGCTCACTGCATCTAAGTCTAACTACCTGTTGTGTTGAGTGAGAACCCACCTCACTGCATCTTAAGTACCTTTACTGTATACTGTTCAGTGAACCCAGCTCACTGCATCTAACTACCCAGTACCTGTTGTGTTTACTTAACCCACATCATCACTGCATATACCTAGCGTTGTGTTGAGTGAACCCAGCTCACTGCATCTAACTACCTTTTGTGTTGAGTGTAAACCCACCTGGCCACCTCACTGCATCTAACTACCTGTTGTGTTGAGTGAGAACCCACCTCACTGCATCTTAAGTACCTTTACTGTTGAGTGAACCCAGCTCACTGCATCTAACTACCTGTTGTGTTGAGTGTGAACCCACCTGGCCACCTCACTGCATCTAACTACCTGTTGTGTTGAGTGAGAACCCACCTCACTGCATCTTAAGTACCTTTACTGTTGAGTGAACCCAGCTCACTAGATCTAACTACCTGTTGTGTTGAGTGAGAACCCACCTGGCCACCTCACTGCATCTAACTACCTGTTGTGTTGAGTGAGAACCCACCTCACTGCATCTTAAGTACCTTTACTGTTGAGTGAACCCAGCTCACTGCATCTAACTACCCAGTACCTGTTGTGTTTACTTAACCCACCTCATCACTGCATATACCTAGCCTTGTGTTGAGTGAACCCAGCTCACTGCATCTAACTACCTGTTGTGTTGAGTGTGAACCCACCTGGACACCTCACTGCATCTAACTACCTGTTGTGTTGAGTGAGAACCCACCTCACTGCATCTTAAGTACCTTTACTGTTGAGTGAACCCAGCTCACTGCATCTAACTACCCAGTACCTGTTGTGTTTACTTAACCCACCTCATCACTGCATATACCTAGCCTTGTGTTGAGTAAACCCAGCTCACTGCATCTAATTACCTGTTGTGTTGAGTGTGAACCCACCTGGCCACCTCACTGCATCTAACTACCTGTTGTGTTGAGTGAGAACCCACCTCACTGCATCTTAAGTACCTTTACTGTATACTGTTCAGTGAACCCAGCTCACTGCATCTAACTACCCAGTACCTGTTGTGTTTACTTAACCCACATCATCACTGCATATACCTAGCGTTGTGTTGAGTGAACCCAGCTCACTGCATCTAACTACCTGTTGTGTTGAGTGTGAACCCACCTGGACACCTCACTGCATCTAACTACCTGTTGTGTTGAGTGAGAACCCACCTCACTGCATCTTAAGTACATTTACTGTTGAGTGAACCCAGCTCACTGCATCTAACTACCTGTTGTGTTGAGTGTGAACCCACCTGGCCACCTCACTGCATCTAACTACCTGTTGTGTTGAGTGAGAACCCACCTCACTGCATCTTAAGTACCTTTACTGTTGAGTGAACCCAGCTCACTGCATCTAACTACCCAGTACCTGTTGTGTTTACTTAACCCACCTCATCACTGCATATACCTAGCCTTGTGTTGAGTGAACCCAGCTCACTGCATCTAACTACCTGTTGTGTTGAGTGTGAACCCACCTGGACACCTCACTGCATCTAACTACCTGTTGTGTTGAGTGAGAACCCACCTCACTGCATCTTAAGTACCTTTACTGTTGAGTGAACCCAGCTCACTGCATCTAACTACCCAGTACCTGTTGTGTTTACTTAACCCACCTCATCACTGCATATACCTAGCCTTGTGTTGAGTAAACCCAGCTCACTGCATCTAATTACCTGTTGTGTTGAGTGTGAACCCACCTGGCCACCTCACTGCATCTAACTACCTGTTGTGTTGAGTGAGAACTTACCTCACTGCATCTTAAGTACCTTTACTGTTGAGTGAACCCAGCTCACTGCATCTAACTACCTGTTGTGTTGAGTGTGAACCCACCTGGCCACCTCACTGCATCTAACTACCTGTTGTGTTGAGTGAGAACCCACCTCACTGCATCTTAAGTACATTTACTGTTGAGTGAACCCAGCTCACTGCATCTAACTACCTGTTGTGTTGAGTGTGAACCCACCTGGCCACCTCACTGCATCTAACTACCTGTTGTGTTGAGTGAGAACCCACCTCACTGCATCTTAAGTACCTTTACTGTTGAGTGAACCCAGCTCACTGCATCTAACTACCCAGTACCTGTTGTGTTTACTTAACCCACCTCATCACTGCATATACCTAGCCTTGTGTTGAGTGAACCCAGCTCACTGCATCTAACTACCTGTTGTGTTGAGTGTGAACCCACCTGGCCACCTCACTGCATCTAACTACCTGTTGTGTTGAGTGAGAACCCACCTCACTGCATCTTAAGTACCTTTACTGTTGAGTGAACCCAGCTCACTGCATCTAACTACCTGTTGTGTTGTGTGTGAACCCACCTGGCCACCTCACTGCATCTAACTACCTGTTGTGTTGAGTGAGAACCCACCTCACTGCATCTTAAGTACCTTTACTGTTGAGTGAACCCAGCTCACTGCATCTAACTACCTGTTGTGTTGAGTGTGAACCCACCTGGCCACCTCACTGCATCTAACTACCTGTTGTGTTGAGTGAGAACCCACCTCACTGCATCTTAAGTACCTTTACTGTTGAGTGAACCCAGCTCACTGCATCTAACTACCCAGTACCTGTTGTGTTTACTTAACCCACCTCATCACTGCATATACCTAGCCTTGTGTTGAGTGAACCCAGCTCACTGCATCTAACTACCTGTTGTGTTGAGTGTGAACCCACCTGGCCACCTCACTGCATCTAACTACCTGTTGTGTTGAGTGAGAACCCACCTCACTGCATCTTAAGTACCTTTACTGTTGAGTGAACCCAGCTCACTGCATCTAACTACCTAGTATCTGTTGTGTTTACTTAACCCACCTCATCACTGCATATACCTAGCCTTGTATTGAGTGAACCCAGCTCACTGCATCTAATTACCTGTTGTGTTGAGTGTGAACCCACCTGGCCACCTCACTGCATCTAACTACCTGTTGTGTTGAGTGAGAACCCACCTCACTGCATCTTAAGTACCTTTACTGTTGAGTGAACCCAGCTCACTGCATCTAACTACCTGTTGTGTTGAGTGTGAACCCACCTGGCCACCTCACTGCATCTAACTACCTGTTGTGTTGAGTGAGAACCCACCTCACTGCATCTTAAGTACATTTACTGTTGAGTGAACCCAGCTCACTGCATCTAACTACCTGTTGTGTTGAGTGTGAACCCACCTGGCCACCTCACTGCATCTAACTACCTGTTGTGTTGAGTGAGAACCCACCTCACTGCATCTTAAGTACCTTTACTGTTGAGTGAACCCAGCTCACTGCATCTAACTACCCAGTACCTGTTGTGTTTACTTAACCCACCTCATCACTGCATATACCTAGCCTTGTGTTGAGTGAACCCAGCTCACTGCATCTAACTACCTGTTGTGTTGAGTGTGAACCCACCTGGCCACCTCACTGCATCTAACTACCTGTTGTGTTGAGTGAGAACCCACCTCACTGCATCTTAAGTACCTTTACTGTTGAGTGAACCCAGCTCACTGCATCTAACTACCCAGTACCTGTTGTGTTTACTTAACCCACCTCATCACTGCATATACCTAGCCTTGTGTTGAGTGAACCCAGCTCACTGCATCTAATTACCTGTTGTGTTGAGTGTGAACCCACCTGGCCACCTCACTGCATCTAACTACCTGTTGTGTTGAGTGAGAACCCACCTCACTACATCTTAAGTACCTTTACTGTTGAGTGAACCCAGCTCACTGCATCTAACTACCTGTTGTGTTGAGTGTGAACCCACCTGGCCACCTCACTGCATCTAACTACCTGTTGTGTTGAGTGAGAACCCACCTCACTGCATCTTAAGTACCTTTACTGTTGAGTGAACCCAGCTCACTGCATCTAACTACCTGTTGTGTTGAGTGTGAACCCACCTGGCCACCTCACTGCATCTAACTACCTGTTGTGTTGAGTGAGAACCCACCTCACTGCATCTTAAGTACCTTTACTGTTGAGTGAACCCAGCTCACTGCATCTAACTACCTGTTGTGTTGAGTGAGAACCCACCTGGCCACCTCACTGCATCTAACTACCTGTTGTGTTGAGTGAGAACCCACCTCACTGCATCTTAAGTACCTTTACTGTTAAGTGAACCCAGCTCACTGCATCTAACTACCCAGTACCTGTTGTGTTTACTTAACCCACCTCATCACTGCATATACCTAGCCTTGTGTTGAGTGAACCCAGCTCACTGCATCTAACTACCTGTTGTGTTGAGTGTGAACCCACCTGGCCACCTCACTGCATCTAACTACCTGTTGTGTTGAGTGAGAACCCACCTCACTGCATCTTAAGTACCTTTACTGTTGAGTGAACCCAGCTCACTGCATCTAACTACCCAGTACCTGTTGTGTTTACTTAACCCACCTCATCACTGCATATACCTAGCCTTGTATTGAGTGAACCCAGCTCACTGCATCTAATTACCTGTTGTGTTGAGTGTGAACCCACCTGGCCACCTCACTGCATCTAACTACCTGTTGTGTTGAGTGAGAACCCACCTCACTGCATCTTAAGTACCTTTACTGTTGAGTGAACCCAGCTCACTGCATCTAACTACCCAGTACCTGTTGTGTTTACTTAACCCACCTCATCACTGCATATACCTAGCCTTGTGTTGAGTGAACCCAGCTCACTGCATCTAATTACCTGTTGTGTTGAGTGTGAACCCACCTGGCCACCTCACTGCATCTAACTACCTGTTGTGTTGAGTGAGAACCCACCTCACTACATCTTAAGTACCTTTACTGTTGAGTGAACCCAGCTCACTGCATCTAACTACCTGTTGTGTTGAGTGTGAACCCACCTGGCCACCTCACTGCATCTAACTACCTGTTGTGTTGAGTGAGAACCCACCTCACTGCATCTTAAGTACCTTTACTGTTGAGTGAACCCAGCTCACTGCATCTAACTACCTGTTGTGTTGAGTGTGAACCCACCTGGCCACCTCACTGCATCTAACTACCTGTTGTGTTGAGTGAGAACCCACCTCACTGCATCTTAAGTACCTTTACTGTTGAGTGAACCCAGCTCACTGCATCTAACTACCTGTTGTGTTGAGTGAGAACCCACCTGGCCACCTCACTGCATCTAACTACCTGTTGTGTTGAGTGAGAACCCACCTCACTGCATCTTAAGTACCTTTACTGTTGAGTGAACCCAGCTCACTGCATCTAACTACCCAGTACCTGTTGTGTTTACTTAACCCACCTCATCACTGCATATACCTAGCCTTGTGTTGAGTGAACCCAGCTCACTGCATCTAACTACCTGTTGTGTTGAGTGTGAACCCACCTGGCCACCTCACTGCATCTAACTACCTGTTGTGTTGAGTGAGAACCCACCTCACTGCATCTTAAGTACCTTTACTGTTGAGTGAACCCAGCTCACTGCATCTAACTACCCAGTACCTGTTGTGTTTACTTAACCCACCTCATCACTGCATATACCTAGCCTTCTATTGAGTGAACCCAGCTCACTGCATCTAATTACCTGTTGTGTTGAGTGTGAACCCACCTGGCCACCTCACTGCATCTAACTACCTGTTGTGTTGAGTGAGAACCCACCTCACTGCATCTTAAGTACCTTTACTGTTGAGTGAACCCAGCTCACTGCATCTAACTACCTGTTGTGTTGAGTGTGAACCCACCTGGCCACCTCACTGCATCTAACTACCTGTTGTGTTGAGTGAGAACCCACCTCACTGCATCTTAAGTACCTTTACTGTTGAGTGAACCCAGCTCACTGCATCTAACTACCTGTTGTGTTGAGTGTGAACCCACCTGGCCACCTCACTGCATCTAACTACCTGTTGTGTTGAGTGAGAACCCACCTCACTGCATCTTAAGTACCTTTACTGTTGAGTGAACCCAGCTCACTGCATCTAACTACCCAGTACCTGTTGTGTTTACTTAACCCACCTCATCACTGCATATACCTAGCCTTGTGTTGAGTGAACCCAGCTCACTGCATCTAACTACCTGTTGTGTTGAGTGTGAACCCACCTGGCCACCTCACTGCATCTAACTACCTGTTGTGTTGAGTGAGAACCCACCTCACTGCATCTTAAGTACCTTTACTGTTGAGTGAACCCAGCTCACTGCATCTAACTACCCAGTACCTATTGTGTTTACTTAACCCACCTCATCACTGCATATACCTAGCCTTGTGTTGAGTGAACCCAGCTCACTGCATCTAATTACCTGTTGTGTTGAGTGTGAACCCACCTGGCCACCTCACTGCATCTAACTACCTGTTGTGTTGAGTGAGAACCCACCTCACTGCATCTTAAGTACCTTTACTGTTGAGTGAACCCAGCTCACTGCATCTAACTACCTGTTGTGTTGAGTGTGAACCCACCTGGCCACCTCACTGCATCTAACTACCTGTTGTGTTGAGTGAGAACCCACCTCACTGCATCTTAAGTACCTTTACTGTTGAGTGAACCTAGCTCACTGCATCTAACTACCTGTTGTGTTGAGTGTGAACCCACCTGGCCACCTCACTGCATCTAACTACCTGTTGTGTTGAGTGAGAACCCACCTCACTGCATCTTAAGTACCTTTACTGTTGAGTGAACCCAGCTCACTGCATCTAACTACCTGTTGTGTTGAGTGTGAACCCACCTGGCCACCTCACTGCATCTAACTACCTGTTGTGTTGAGTGAGAACCCACCTCACTGCATCTTAAGTACCTTTACTGTTGAGTGAACCCAGCTCACTGCATCTAACTACCCAGTACCTGTTGTGTTTACTTAACCCACCTCATCACTGCATATACCTAGCCTTGTGTTGAGTGAACCCAGCTCACTGCATCTAACTACCTGTTGTGTTGAGTGTGAACCCACCTGGCCACCTCACTGCATCTAACTACCTGTTGTGTTGAGTGAGAACCCACCTCACTGCATCTTAAGTACCTTTACTGTTGAGTGAACCCAGCTCACTGCATCTAACTACCTGTTGTGTTGAGTGTGAACCCACCTGGCCACCTCACTGCATCTAACTACCTGTTGTGTTGAGTGAGAACCCACCTCACTGCATCTTAAGTACCTTTACTGTTGAGTGAACCCAGCTCACTGCATCTAACTACCCAGTACCTGTTATGTTTACTTAACCCACCTCATCACTGCATATGCCTAGCCTTGTGTTGAGTGAACCCAGCTCACTGCATCAAATTACCTGTTGTGTTGAGTGTGAACCCACCTGGCCACCTCACTGCATCTAACTACCTGTTGTGTTGAGTGAGAACCCACCTCACTGCATCTTAAGTACCATTACTGTTGAGTGAACCCAGCTCACTGCATCTAACTACCCAGTACCTGTTGTGTTTACTTAACCCACCTCATCACTGCATATACCTAGCCTTGTGTTGAGTGAACCCAGCTCACTGCATCTAATTACCTGTTGTGTTGAGTGTGAACCCACCTGGCCACTTCACTGCATCTAACTACCTGTTGTGTTGAGTGAGAACCCACCTCACTGCATCTTAAGTACCTTTACTGTTGAGTGAACCCAGCTCACTGCATCTAACTACCTGTTGTGTTGAGTGTGAACCCACCTGGCCACCTCACTGCATCTAACTACCTGTTGTGTTGAGTGAGAACCCACCTCACTGCATCTTAAGTACCTTTACTGTTGAGTGAACCCAGCTCACTGCATCTAACTACCTGTTGTGTTGAGTGTGAACCCACCTGGCCACCTCACTGCATCTAACTACCTGTTGTGTTGAGTGAGAACCCACCTCACTGCATATAGCTAGCATACCCCCGAGATGGACAAAATGGACAAACCAGGTAGAGGAAGAGGTAGAGGCAGACCCAGAGGAAGGCCACCAGGCACCGGCAGGTCTGTGGCTGTGCGAGGTGGTGTTGCTGTGATTTCATGCGGACCTGCCCCAAAATACAGTGCTCAGAAGAAGGCACGTGCCATCACTTCCCAAAATTGTGAGGAGGTGATTGAGTATTTAACACAGAACACCTCATCTCCCGCAGCCACCAGCGCTACAACAAGCACCACATCCGCTGCATTTGACACTTCGCAGGAGTTATTTGGTGGTGGTGGTGAAATCACTGATTCCCAGCCACTACTGCAACAACAACAAGAAGGCGCAGGTACACCACCTCATACGTCTGAGTTAGGTGGCGATAGTATGGACGTAACGTGTGTGGATGGGGATGATGGTGGACCACCTGAAGTTGGTGCACTTGAGGAGGTGTCTGAGGAAAGCGCAGCTGGCCAGGAGGATTATGATGACGATTATACGGATACCACATATGTTCCCGGTAGAGGAGATGACCAGGGGGACAGTTCAGAGGAGGAGTCAGAGAGGAGTAGGAGGAGACGACTCCATGATAGAAGCAGAGGGAGCTCGTCCTCAGAAACAGCTGGGGGCAGTGTCCGGTGCCATGTATCGCCAGCTATGGCCAGGGAGCACACATGCCCTTCAACGTCAGCTGCTGCTGATGCCACCGTAGCGCCATCACCCCAGGGGGGCTCAGCGGTTTGGAAATTTTTTCACGTGTGTGTCTCAGATCGGAGCAAAGCCATCTGTTGTCTCTGTCAGCAAAAATTGAGCCGTGGAAAGGCCAACTGTCACGTAGGGACAAGTGCTTTACGAAGGCACCTGGAGAGAAGGCACACACAGCTATGGCAAGAACCAGTGGTGCTCAGCAGAGCTCGAATATTCGAGTAGCTCGAATATTCGAGCTCTTTTTCAGCTATTCGAGCTCGGTATTCGAGCTCCGAATAGCTGGAGCTATTCGAATGGGCTATCCGAGTACACTCGAATAGCCCATTCACTATTCGAGCTATTCGAGCAACCCGGCGCTATTCGAGCTCGGTACCGAGCTCGAATAGCGTCATAGCCCAGATTGATGTCCTTAGAGCCAATCAGAGGGCTCCCAGGCCCTCTGACGGCAGCCAATCACAGAGGGGGACCCTGGCCAGCCCCTACCCTATAAATAGCGGCCGCCATGTTCCGTTTCTCCGTGCTTGCCTGAGACTTGTACAGAGAGAGAGTTGCTCCTTTGTGCTTTGGCTTAGCAAGAGCTCTATTGTGGTCATTTACCTAGCGTTTTTGCTCACATACACCTCCTATACACACCTATATTGTTGTTAGTTATTTAGACATTGTATTTTAGTTAGTAGCTTGTGTGTTACATTAGAGACAGGCAGCTGCTGCAAGCTTACAGGTTTAGGCCTCAGGGGGGCCTTGCCTCTGTGGGCAGCTGTCCTCTGTTTATTTCTCTCATCTATACCAGTATTTCTGCTATCCTTTACTAATAGTATTGTAGTTATACTGTACTAGGAGTAGGACACTCACTGACTGTCACTGTTGGAAACAGTAAATTCGGGCGCCTGAGGCTAGTGGACAAATCGGGCGCCGCCATTCACTCCTATAATAAATATCGTTTAATGGGCGCCCGATAGGAAAAAAGGGCGCCGGTGAAAAATAACGTTTTAAAAGCGGCGCCCGGAGACTTAATGTTTTATTACTGCTTCTCATGATTACACATTATTAAATGATTTATACATTTTTAAATATTATTTTTAAACGAAAAACAGTACAATATTTTTTTTCATACATTATTTTTAAACGAAAAACAGTACTTTTTTTACATTATTTTTAAACGAAAAAACCAACAGGGGGGTCTTAGGTTTAGGCACCAACAGGGGGTTCTTAGGTTTAGGCACCAACAGGGGGGGTCTTAGGTTTAGGCACCAACAGGGGGTCTTAGGTTTAGGCACCAAAAGGGGGGTCTTAGGTTTAGGCACCAACAGGGGGGTCTTAGGTTTAGGCACCAACAGGGGGGTCTTAGGTTTAGGCACCAACAGGGGGTTCTTAGGTTTAGGCACCAACAGGGGGGGTCTTAGGTTTAGGCACCAAAAGGGGGGTCTTAGGTTTAGGCACCAACAGGGGGGTCTTAGGTTTAGGCACCAACAGGGGGGTCTTAGGTTTAGGCACCAACAGGGGGGTCTTAGGCTTAGGCACCAACAGGGGGGTCTTAGGTTTAGGCACCAACAGGGGGGTCTTAGGTTTAGGCACTAACAGGGGGGTCTAGGGGTTAGGGGTAGGTACAGGGAGGGTTACTTAGGCACCAACAGGGGGGGTCTTAGGTTTAGGCATCAACAGGGGGGTCTAGGGGTTAGGGGTAGGTACAGAGAGGGTTACTTAGTAATTTTTTTTTTTTAACGTTATTATACGTTTCAGTATTTAAACGAAAGATTAACGTTTTTACAATTGCCGATTTAATGCACATTATTTAATGATTTACAACTTTAAAAAACATTAATTTTAAACGAAATACAGTACAATACATTTTTAAACGTTATCCATGCTTATCGTTAAAAACCCGGCGCCCTTTTTTCCCAGCGCCCCTTTTTAACGTACGCGTCACTGTTTATAGGCTACTAGCTAGCTCCTGCGTGTGTGCACTCACTCACTGTCTGTGTGTACACACACTCTATTTCCTTCTGATTACTGATAGATTATTGTTAGTTAGTTGTACTTACTTACTACTTACTCTTACTGTACCCGTAGGGACACTCACTGTCACTGTTCATATAGGCTACTAGCTCCTGCGTGTGCGCACTGCACTCACTGTCTGAGTGTACACACACAACACACACTCTATTTCCTTCTGATCGCTGATTGATTATCGTAATTAGTTAGTTGTACTTACTGTTACTACTTACTCTTACTGTACTAGGAGTCTAGGACACTCAGTCACTGTCCATAGGCTACTAGCTCCTGCGTGCGTGCACTCACTGTCTGAGTGTACACACACCCACACTCCATTTCCTTCTGATCGCTGATTGATTATCGTAATTAGTTAGTTGTACTTACTGTTACTACTTACTCTTACTGTACTAGGAGTCTAGGACACTCAGTCACTGTCCATAGGCTACTAGCTCCTGCGTGCGTGCACTCACTGTCTGAGTGTACACACACCACCCACACTCCATTTCCTTCTGATCGCTGATTGATTATTGTAATTAGTTAGTTCTACTTACTGTTACTACTTACTCTTACTGTACTAGGAGTCTAGGACACTCAGTCACTGTGTTCATAGGCTACTAGCTCCTGCGTGCGTGCACTCACTGTCTGAGTGTACACACACCCACACTCCATTTCCTTCTGATCGCTGATTGATTATTGTAATTAGTTAGTTCTACTTACTGTTACTACTTACTCTTACTGTACTAGGAGTCTAGGACACTCAGTCACTGTGTTCATAGGCTACTAGCTCCTGCGTGCGTGCACTCACTGTCTGAGTGTACACACACCCACACTCCATTTCCTTCTGATCGCTGATTGATTATTGTAATTAGTTAGTTCTACTTACTGTTACTACTTACTCTTACTGTACTAGGAGTCTAGGACACTCAGTCACTGTGTTCATAGGCTACTAGCTCCTGCGTGCGTGCACTCACTGTCTGAGTGTACACACACCCACACTCCATTTCCTTCTGATCGCTGATTGATTATTGTAATTAGTTAGTTCTACTTACTGTTACTACTTACTCTTACTGTACTAGGAGTCTAGGACACTCAGTCACTGTGTTCATAGGCTACTAGCTCCTGCGTGCGTGCACTCACTGTCTGAGTGTACACACACTAAATTTACTTGTGATTACTACTGATTATTGTAACTGCTAGTTGTACTTCCTGACTGTTACTACTTACTTACTGTACTAGGGGACACTCACTCAGTCACCTCACCAACCAACCCACTCCATTAAAGTACCCCACTTTTCACCCGCCCTTTTAAAAAACTTTTGTCTATACGCCCAAAACATTGAAGATGTCTGGAAGTGGCAGCCAGCGCGGTTTGGGCAAGGGGAAGGGCAGCAAGGGAATCAGGAGGAGAGGGAGCAGCATTGTGGCAAGCCGCGGCCGCGGGCGCGCCACCATGCACAGTTCCGCAGCAGCAGCAGCAGCGTCAGTGGCTAACATTCCTCCCATAGCCACTGGCCGTGGACGCCTTGGGCGCCGCCCAGCAGGAGCATCTGCAACTCACGCTGCAGAGACACAGCAGCAGCAGCGTGTAGCACCTGCTCCCATTTTCCTCCAGCCGGGTCGGAAACGTCCCATTGAGGAAAAGGATGCAGACACTGTGGTGCAACTCATGACGGAGGATGAGCAGCCCGCCATCAGCTCTGCATCCGAGGCCTCCACCCTCACCACCACCACCACCACCACCACCACCCCTGTTCGCAGCAGCCGCCCAGCAGGGTCTGGGGAGGAGGCCAGTTCACCGTCACTCGCCGACCTGTCATTCAGCAGTCTTTTGACCCCAGGCATCATGAGTAAATTGTCTGCTGTTGTTGGCGATCTTGAGGAGGAGATGCTGATGGGCACTTTGGGGGATGAGGGATTGGACAGCAAGACTGTGGCGACAGTCAAGCAGCCCATCCATGCATCAGGAGAGGAGTTTGGGGGGTCCTCATCCCAGCAGGACATGTTTCAGGAGGGGGAGGATGATGATGACCCGGTGACAGACAGAGACTGGGTGCCACCACCTCCAGGGGATGTCGTCCTCAGCAGCTCTGAGGAGGAGGAGGAGGATGCGCTTGTGGGCCTTGCAAGGAGGCGCATCATTGCAAGCATTGGCAGCGTCCCACAGCCTGCTGGTGTCTCAGGCTCAGCAGCAGCAGCAGCAGCATCAGCCAGTACCACCACCAGCCGCACCCAAGCCCCCCCCCCAACCACCACAGGGAGACAGGCAGCAGCGCTTCCATGCCGTAGGGGGAAGTTTCTGTCACCAATCTGGCGGTTTTTCACCATGCCCACTGTGTACAGCAAGTACGCCACTTGCAACCACTGTCAGCGGAAGTTGAGCAGAGGTGCAGACCCCTTAAAGTTCAGCACCAGCTCGCTCATCAACCACCTTGCGGCTAAACATTTCCACCAGCATGAGGAGTTCCAGAGGCTGAAGGCATCTGCTGCTGGCAGTGGCACCACACCCATCACTGCACAGCCTTCAGCAGCAGCAGCAGCAACAGCAGCCACCCGCCCTCCTGCTCCTCCAGCAGCACCAGCAGGAGTGCGGAAACGCACTGCTCCTCCCCCCTCTGCAACTCCTGCCGCCGACACTGAGGCCTGTTCTGGCAGCCAGTCCTCAGTGGCCTCCTCTGCTGTGTCTGCTGATTCCCGTGTCAGCAAAAGGCCACGCCAGAGCCTTTTGAGCGAGTCCTTCCAGGGGGTGGTTAGGGCTCTGCCTCCCAGCAGCCGTCGCGTGCGGCAGCTGAACGGCTTGCTGGCACGGGCCATGTGCTCCCAACTCCTGCCGTACACGCTCGTGCAGGAGGGGAGCGACATTCGCGCGCTGCTTGCTTGCGCAGCCCCAGACTGGCAGCTCCCCAGCAGACACTTCTTTGCCCGCAAGGCCATTCCTGCACTGCACCGCTTTGTGATGGCCAATGTGGAGCGAGGGCTGGAGCACGCGGTTGGTGAAAGGGTCCACGTCACCATGGACTCCTGGAGCAGCCGCTTCGGGACAGGCCGCTACCTGTCCTTCACTGTCCACTGGGTCAGCTTGGTGGAAGGGGGTGAGGATGGGAGAGCAGCAGCGGGCACAGCAGCAGCAGCAACACAGTGGGTGGTGCCACCCCGCAGGGTCAGGGGAACTGCAGCAGGTTCCTCCGATCCTCTGCCATCCTCCGGCACACCTGGCCAAACCCCCCGCCTCAGCAGCAGCGTGAAGGCCCGCCACTGCCAAGCGCTGCTGCACTTGGTCAGCCTTGGGAAGACCAAGCTGACGGCAACCCATGTGTTGGCCAAACTCCAGGAGCAGGAGAGGATTTGGCTGACCCCCAGAGGCCTCAGAGTCGGAGAGGTGGTGGCCGACAATGGGGCCAATCTGGTTGCCGCAATAGACAGGGGAAACCTGACCCACATCCCCTGTCTTGCCCACGTGCTGAACCTGGTGGTGCAGAAGTTCCTGCGCACCTACCAGGGGATGGGCGAACTGCTGGAAACGGCAAGGATTGTTGTGCGTCACTTCCGGCGCTCGGCTGCAGCCTGTGCGAGCCTGGAAGACGTGCAAAAGGAGCTGGATCTGCCATGCCATCGGCTGATCCTTGACGTTCCGACTCGCTGGAACTCCACCCTGGCGATGTTGGAGCGTCTGGTTGAACAGAGGCACGCTGTCAAACAGTACCTTGCCCTGGCCACTGTTTCCGCAGCTCAGAGAAGGGACAAGACCAGCAACATCCCGTCCATCGTCCCCGATGATGACTGGAGGCACATGCAGCAGGTGTGCTTAGTGCTGGCTCCCTTCCTGCAGGCCACAAACATGGTGAGCAGGGACCATGCTATGGTCTGCGAGTGGGTGCCCCTGGTTTCTCTGCTGAACAGGGCCCTCGATGCTTTGCTGGAACAGGGAGCGGCAGCCTTGGACCAGCAGGAGCGGCAACCAGCTGCGCAGTCCACCTCTGAGGGGGAGGAGGAGGAGGACTTGGTGGAGGTCCCTGACCTGGCTGCTGATGAGAGGGATCAGCACAGCGCAGCTGAGTTGGTGCGGGGGTGGAGAGAGGATGAGGCGGCAGAGGAGGAGGATGAGGACAGCACTGACGTCGATGTGCCAGCAGACGTGGCCCGCCTCTTCCCAATGGCAGCGCACATGCTGACGTGCCTGCGCAGGGACCCCAGGGTGATCCAGATGAAGCAGAGGGAGGACATCTGGATCAGCATGATGTTGGACCCACGCCTCAAGGGGAAGTTGAGCCAGTTCCTGCCGCCTACAGGAGGAGACCCAGCGCAACAAATAAGGAGCTTGCAGCAGGCCCTTGTTGAGCGCTTGGAGGAAGCCTTCCCCCAGCCTTCCACCCCCACTGTCCAGCAGCCAGCACAGAGGCAGCAGCAGGTGCCTGCATCCAGCAGCAGCAAGCGCCCCACAGACCTGCTGTCTCTCAGCCACGAGCTCTACAGGACTGTAGAGGCTCCGGCAGCAGTGACTAGAGAGGAGATGCATGCAGCAGCATCCTCCTCCGGTCACAGCCAGCGCCTGACCCGCATGGTGGCTGACTACATGGGGTCGTACAGCGGGCTTGACAGCGATGCCCCTGTTGATCCCATGGAGTATTGGGTCAAGCGCATGGAGATCTGGAGCGAGCTGGCGCAGTACGCCTTGGAAGTGCTGTCCTGCCCCCCTTCCAGCGTGCTGTCCGAGCGCTGCTTCAGTGCAGCTGGTGGCGTGGTCACCGAGAAACGCTCACGTCTGTCTCACAAGTCTGTGGACAGACTGACGTTTCTCAAGATGAACCAGGCGTGGGTGGAAGGCGAGTTCCTGGCCCCTGTTGTCGGCGAGAGGGGGACATGAACTGGCTGCCGGAACCATCGTTAATGTGCCTTACCACCCTTTACCACCTCCTGGCTCCTGCTCACTAAGCCAGCCTGGTTCACTTTGACTATTACGTCGCCTGCAGCCACACATTTTACACCTACAGTGGGCTGCTGTGTACTGCCCTTCTGCTGTCTGTCTGTGTTTCCCACTGCCAGGGTACACAGAATTACCTTCTTCTGCTGCCACTCTGCCACCAGCTATTACGTCAAACAATAGCTATATTGGTTGCAAAACCAAAACCAAACAAACCATTAAAAAAAAAAAAGGTTTAATTTTTCTGAGGTGCCCGGGTTGAAAACTGTGTTGTTCCAGTTGTGTATTGGACACAATGTGGGCTGCACGACCGCTGTCTGGGACCTCCTGTTGTGTTTATTTACAGCCCTGGTATCACCGCTAGGTACCAGGGCTATTATGTCACGCTGCCTACCTGCTGCCACACTCACACTGCTCCTCCATACCTCCTCCTGCTGCTGCTGCTGCTGTCTGTCTGTGTTTCCCACTGCCAGGGTACACAGATGATTTACCTTCTGCTGCCACTCTGCCACCAGCTATTACGTCAAACAATAGCTGCTCGCCTACTCCTCCATTCCTCCTCCTGCTGCTGCTGTCTGTCTGTGTTTCCCACTGCCAGGGTACACAGATGATTTACCTTCTGCTGCCACTCTGCCACCAGCTATTACGTCAAACAATAGCTGCTCGCCTACTCCTCCATTCCTCCTCCTGCTGCTGCTGTCTGTCTGTGTTTCCCACTGCCAGGGTACACAGATGATTTACCTTCTGCTGCCACTCTGCCACCAGCTATTACGTCAAACAATAGCTGCTCGCCTACTCCTCCATTCCTCCTCCTGCTGCTGCTGTCTGTCTGTGTTTCCCACTGCCAGGGTACACAGATGATTTACCTTCTGCTGCCACTCTGCCACCAGCTATTACGTCAAACAATAGCTGCTCGCCTACTCCTCCATTCCTCCTCCTGCTGCTGCTGTCTGTCTGTGTTTCCCACTGCCAGGGTACACAGAATTACCTTCTTCTGCTGCCACTCTGCCACCAGCTATTACGTCAAACAATAGCTATATTGGTTGTAAAACCAAAAACCAAAAAACCATAAAAAAAAAAAAAAGGTTTAATTCTTCTGAGGTGCCCGGGTTGAAAACTGTGTTGTCCCAGTTGTGTATTGGACACAATGTGGGCTGCACGACCGCTGTCTGGGACCTCCTGTTGTGTTTATTTACAGCCCTGGTATCACCGCTAGGTACCAGGGCTATTATGTCACACTGCCTACCTGCTGCCACACTCACACTGCTCCTCCATACCTCCTCCTGCTGCTGCTGCTGCTGTCTGTCTGTGTTTCCCACTGCCAGGGTACACTACACAGATGATTTACCTTCTGCTGCCACTCTGCCACCAGCTATTACGTCAAACAATAGCTGCTCGCCTACTCCTCCATTCCTCCTGCTGCTGTTGCTGTCTGTCTGTGTTTCCCACTGCCAGGGTACACAGAATTACTTTCTGCTGCCACTCTGCCACCAGCTATTACGTCAAACAATAGCTATATTGGTTGCAAAACCAAAACCAAACAAACCATTAAAAAAAAAAAAAAGGTTTAATTTTTCTGAGGTGCCCGGGTTGAAAACTGTGTTGTCCCAGTTGTGTATTGGACACAATGTGGGCTGCACGACCGCTGTCTGGGACCTCCTGTTGTGTTTATTTACAGCCCTGGTATCACCGCTAGGTACCAGGGCTATTATGTCACGCTGCCTACCTGCTGCCACACTCACACTGCTCCTCCATACCTCCTCCTGCTGCTGCTGCTGCTGTCTGTCTGTGTTTCCCACTGCCAGGGTACACAGATGATTTACCTTCTGCTGCCACTCTGCCACCAGCTATTACGTCAAACAATAGCTGCTCACATTACTCCTCCATTCCTCCTGCTGCTGTTGCTGTCTGTCTGTGTTTCCCACTGCCAGGGTACACAGAATTACCTTCTGCTGCCACTCTGCCACCAGCTATTACGTCAAACAATAGCTATATTGGTTGCAAAACCAAA
The DNA here is from genome assembly GCF_040937935.1 of Hyperolius riggenbachi. Lineage (NCBI taxonomy): Eukaryota > Metazoa > Chordata > Amphibia > Anura > Hyperoliidae > Hyperolius > Hyperolius riggenbachi. The sequence goes on from NC_090647.1 coordinate 50,800,154, forward strand.
ACCAAACAAACCATTAAAAAAAAAAAAAAAAGGTTTAATTTTTCTGAGGTGCCCGGGTTGAAAACTGTGTTGTCCCAGTTGTGTATTGGACACAATGTGGGCTGCACGACCGCTGTCTGGGACCTCCTGTTGTGTTTATTTACAGCCCTGGTATCACCGCTAGGTACCAGGGCTATTATGTCACGGCGAGCTGCCTGCCTCATTGACTGCCAGCTGCCACACACTCATCCTCCTCCTCCTGCTGCTGAATTTACCTCCTGCTGTCTTTGTGTTTCCACTGCCAGGGAGCACATACAATGGCGCTTCCAACATGCGTGCGCCCACCAGCTATTTGTTACGCTCAAAAATAGCTGCATTTCTTTAAAAAAAAAATTGAAAAGAGAAATACGTGAAGAAGAAGAAGACGATATTGAAAAAGAAGGAGAAGGAGAAGATGAAGATGAAGAAGAAGATGAAGAAGATGATGAAGAAGAAGATGAAAAAGAAGAAGAAGATGAAGAAGATGAAGAAGAAGAAGATGAAGAAGAAGAAGATGAAGATGAAGAAGAAGAAGAAGATGAAGAAGAAGAAAAAGAAGAAGATGAAGAAGATGAAGAAGAAGAAGAAGAAGAAGATGAAGAAGATGAAGAAGAAGAAGAAGAAGAAGATGAAGAAGAAGAAGATGAAGAAGATGAAGATGAAGAAGAAGATGAAGATGAAGAAGAAGAAGAAGATGAAGAAGATGAAGAAGATGAAGAAGAAGAAGATGATGAAGAAGAAGAAGAAGAAGATGATGAAGAAGAAGAAGAAGAAGAAGAAGAAGACAATATAGAAGAAGAAGAAGAAGATATAGAAGAAGAAGATCTAGAAGAAGAAGAAGAAAGATAAAGAAGAAGAAGAACAAGTATATACAGTAACACTACTGAACAAAATTAAGGACACAACTTCTCTTTCCACCTTTTTTTTTAAAGGAACATCCCCACATAATCACTTGCTGTTGTTACTTGGAAAAAAAGATGTTTCTTGCATCATTCACCCTCAAAACAAGTGTTGGAAGCTATTTAAGGCCAATTCGAATAGTCAGCTCGAATAGTGAGCTCGAATACCGACTCGAATAGTGAGCTCGAAGTCCGAGGTCGAATCGAATAGTAAAAATTATTCGACTCGAATATTCGACTGACCTCGAATAATTTACTATTCGAATTCGACCAAACTCGAATTTTAAAAAGGGGTATTTGAGCATCACTAGCAAGAACACCTGAGGAAAAGAAGCACCCCTCAAAAGACAAGCAGCGGAGAACAACCGTGGCAGCCGTCACAGGGGGCTTCTGCTGCTCCACGTTCCCATGGTATTGTTCGTGGCTGGGGGGAGGAAGAATGGATACACTTTTAAACATTTTAAAAATACAACCATCTAAACTTTCAAACAATTTAAAAATACAACCATCTAAACTTTCAAACAATTTAAAAATACAACCATCTAAACTTTCAAACAATTTAAAAATACAACCATCTATCATTTTCAAAAAATTTAAAAAAGGGCAAAAAAAACTTGCCCTCCGTAAAACATTCTTGGCAAATGCTTTCGACTTGGTTTGTCTTCCGCTGGCTCAAGGGTCCATCTGACCACAGATGCCTGGTCTGCAAAGCACGGTCAGGGCAGCTACAGCATGGGTCTCAGCAGGCTCCCACTTCGGGCCGCAATCCAACCTTCATTCCCCGCGGTGACAATGGCAGACTTGCCCTCCGTAACGGATTCCCGTTAAAGGATTTAAAGTTAATTCATTTCAAATACACAGCAGGGCCTCGAAAGTCCGCCTCCTGTATTGTTATTTTTGGTCACTACCTCGGGGCGGGCGTGCATGCCTACCTGCTGCCCTCCTTGGATGTGTAGTGGTAGCCGTTTCTCAGGCTCCACACCGGATTCCATCCCTCATTCCCTGGCCATTACCCAGGGTCACAAATGACAGACTTGCCCGCCTCCATATGATTCTCGTGAAAGGAATGTGGTGTCATCTTTGCCCGCCATAACTGGTTCTCGTTAAAGGATTTAAAGTACATTCATTTCAAATACACAGCAGGGCCTCGAAAGTCCTCCTCCTGTATTGTTATTTTTGGTCACTACCTCGGGGCGGGCGGACGTGCATGCCTGCCCGCTGCCCTCCTTGGATGTGTAGTGGTAGCCGTTGCTCAGGCTCCACACCGGATTCAAACCCCTCATTCCCCGGCCATTACCCAGGGTCACAATGGCAGACTTGCCCGTCTCCACAGGATTCTCATTGTAGCGGTACTGAACAAGTACACAGCAAGTAGAAAATGTAAATTAAAAACAAAACGTAAGCTTTTTAACAATGCCATGGAAAGTTGAGAAGGAAGTCACACATTACCTGACATCACTGAGTGAGGAAGAGCAATCACGCCATGTTGCGCAGTAGTCCAGCATGGCCGTCACTACACAAACAGCTGTTTGCGGTGCGTTACACAGTGAGTTTGGTGTGTCAGTGTGAAGCAGTACTCTAATTACACTCCCTGTTTGATGTATACACATGCAAGATGTTTGAAAGCACGTTAGGCCTGCAATTTAGCATTCAATGTGATTTCTGCCCTTAAAACGCTGCTTTGCGTCACATCCAGATTTTTCACCGGGACTTTTGTCATGTATCCCACTCCTCCATGCCCCTCTCCAGGTGTTAGACCCCTTGAAACATCTTTTCCATCACTTTTGTGGCCAGCATAATTTTTTCTATTTTTCAAAGTTCGCCTCCCCATTGAAGTCTATTGCGGTTCGCGAATTTTTCCGCGAACCGAACCTTCTGCGGAAGTTCGCGAACCCGGTTCGCGAACCGAAAATCGGAGGTTCGCGACATCTCTACCCTGGTCTACTGTGTCAGAGGCAGAACCCTTAACCAGTACACTATCCTCCCAGCTCCCACCCCTTGTCCCATTTTCCAAAACTATCAGGGCTGATTTTAGGTCACGTCGTGAGATGTTTTACCAAACAAACACCTATATTTATTACCGGCAATGCGTGTCACCATTCTCAGCCCCAAAATAAATCTGCGTTTTTCACAATGATTGTCCTTTTAGAGTCCGCTCAACGGGGCATTTCCCGCTATGAAACAAATAAAACAAAAACGTCGTCATCAACAGCGAATGATTAAAAGTGAGGGAAAGAAAACCCACGGTGATAAGTCGATGTTGTATAATGATCAGATCCCAGCACCCATAAATCATGATTACATATATCTGCCAGCAACAGATTACCATAATTTCCTTAGAGCATAAAATAAATCTGTCATTCTGGATATTAGCTGAAGAGGACTTTGTTTTCCAAGGGCATCATGACATTTAGAAATAAAATCACTTCACAGGAAAAAGATAAAACATTTCTCATACGTCCTCCGTACCAGAGCAGGATCATCCACCAGCAGTGGTGCTCAGCAGAGCTCGAATATTCGAGTAGTTCGAATATTCGAGCTCTTTTTCAGCTATTCGAGCTCGGTATTCGAGCTCCGAATAGCTGGAGCTATTCGAATGGGCTATCCGAGTACACTCGAATAGCCCATTCACTATTCGAGCTATTCGAGCCACCCGGCGCTATTCGAGCTCGGTACCGAGCTCGAATAGCGTCATAGCCCAGATTGATGTCCTTAGAGCCAATCAGAGGGCTCCCAGGCCCTCTGACGGCAGCCAATCACAGAGGGGGACCCTGGCCAGCCCCTACCCTATAAATAGCGGCCGCCATGTTCGGTTTTTCCATGCTTGCCTGAGACTTGTACAGAGAGAGAGTTGCTCCTTTGTGCTTTGGCTTAGCAAGTGCTCTATTGTGGTCATTTACCTAGCGTTTTTGCTCACCTACACCTGCCATATACACCTATATTGTTGTTAGTTAGATAGACATTGTATTTTAGTTAGTAGCTTGTGTGTTACATTAGAGAACTGCAGGCAGCTGCTGCAAGCTTACAGGTTTAGGCCTCAGGGGGGCCTTGCCTCTGTGGGCAGCTGTCCTCTGTTTATTTCTCTCATATTCTATACCAGTATTTCTGCTGTCCTTTACTAATAGTATTGTAGTTATACTGTACTAGGAGTAGGACACTCACTGACTGTCACTGTTTATAGGCTACTAGCTAGCTCCTGCGTGTGTGCACTCACTCACTGTCTGTGTGTGCACACACTCTATTTCCTTCTCATTACTGTTTGATTATTGTTAGTTGTACTTACTTACTACTTACTCTTACTGTACCCGTAGGGACACTCACTGTCACTGTTCATATAGGCTACTACTACCTCCTGCGTGTGCGCACTCACTGTCTGAGTGTACACACACAACACACACTCTATTTCCTTCTGATCGCTGATTGATTATTGTAATTAGTTAGTTCTACTTACTGTTACTACTTGTACTTACTCACTCTTACTGTACTAGGAGTCTAGGACACTGAGTCACTGTGTTCATAGGCTACTAGCTCCTGCCTGCGTGCACTCACTGTCTGAGTGTACACACACCCACACTCCATTTCCTTCTGATCGCTGATTGATTATTGTAATTAGTTAGTTCTACTTACTGGTGTTACTACTTACTCTTACTGTACTAGGAGTCTAGGACACTCAGTCACTGTGTTCATAGGCTACTAGCTCCTGCCTGCGTGCACTCACTGTCTGAGTGTTCACACACCCACACTCCATTTCCTTCTGATCGCTGATTGATTATTGTAATTAGTTAGTTCTTCTTACTGTTACTACTTACTCTTACTGTACTAGGAGTCTAGGACACTCAGTCACTGTGTTCATAGGCTACTAGCTCCTGCGTGCGTGCACTCACTGTCTGAGTGTACACACACCCACACTCCATTTCCTTCTGATCGCTGATTGATTATTGTAATTAGTTAGTTCTACTTACTGTTATTACTTACTCTTACTGTACTAGGAGTCTAGGACACTCAGTCACTGTGTTCATAGGCTACTAGCTGCTGCGTGCGTGCACTCACTGTCTGAGTGTACACACACCCACACTCCATTTCCTTCTGATCGCTAATTGATTATTGTAATTAGTTAGTTCTTCTTACTGTTACTACTTACTCTTACTGTACTAGGAGTCTAGGACACTCAGTCACTGTGTTCATAGGCTACTAGCTCCTGCGTGCGTGCACTCACTGTCTGAGTGTACACACACCCACACTCCATTTCCTTCTGATCGCTGATTGATTATTGTAATTATTTAGTTCTACTTACTGTTATTACTTACTCTTACTGTACTAGGAGTCTAGGACACTCAGTCACTGTGTTCATAGGCTACTAGCTCCTGCGTGCGTGCACTCACTGTCTGAGTGTACACACACCCACACTCCATTTCCTTCTGATCGCTGATTGATTATTGTAATTAGTTAGTTCTACTTACTGTTATTACTTACTCTTACTGTACTAGGAGTCTAGGACACTCAGTCACTGTGTTCATAGGCTACTAGCTCCTGCGTGCGTGCACTCACTGTCTGAGTGTACACACACCCACACTCCATTTCCTTCTGATCGCTGATTGATTATTGTAATTAGTTAGTTCTACTTACTGTTATTACTTACTCTTACTGTACTAGGAGTCTAGGACACTCAGTCACTGTGTTCATAGGCTACTAGCTCCTGCGTGCGTGCACTCAGTGTCTGAGTGTACACACACCCACACTCCATTTCCTTCTGATCGCTGATTGATTATTGTAATTAGTTAGTTCTTCTTACTGCTACTACTTACTCTTACTGTACTAGGAGTCTAGGACACTCAGTCACTGTGTTCATAGGCTACTAGCTCCTGCCTGCGTGCACTCACTGTCTGAGTGTACACACACTAAATTTACTTGTGATTACTACTGATTATTGTAACTGCTAGTTGTACTTCCTGACTGTTACTACTTACTTACTGTACTAGGGGACACTCACTCAGTCACCTCACCAACCAACCCACTCCATTAAAGTACCCCACTTTTCACCCGCCCTTTTAAAAAACTTTTGTCTATACGCCCAAAACATTGAAGATGTCTGGAAGTGGCAGCCAGCGCGGTTTGGGCAAGGGGAAGGGCAGCAAGGGAATCAGGAGGAGAGGGAGCAGCATTGTGGCAAGCCGCGGCCGCGGGCGCGCCACCATGCACAGTTCCGCAGCAGCAGCAGCAGCGTCAGTGGCTAACATTCCTCCCATAGCCACTGGCCGTGGACGCCTTGGGCGCCGCCCAGCAGGAGCATCTGCAACTCACGCTGCAGAGACACAGCAGCAGCAGCGTGTAGCACCTGCTCCGATTTTCCTCCAGCCGGGTCGGAAACGTCCCATTGAGGAAAAGGATGCAGACACTGTGGTGCAACTCATGACGGAGGATGAGCAGCCCGCCATCAGCTCTGCATCCGAGGCCTCCACCCTCACCACCACCACCACCACCACCCCTGTTCGCAGCAGCCGCCCAGCAGGGTCTGGGGAGGAGGCCAGTTCACCGTCAGTCGCCGACCTCTCATTCAGCACTCTTTTGACCCCAGGCATGATGAGTCAATTGTCTGCTGTTGTTGGCGATTTTGAGGAGGAGATGCTGATGGGCACTTTGGGGGATGAGGGATTGGACAGCAAGACTGTGGCGACAGTCAAGCAGCCCATCCATGCATCAGGAGAGGAGTTTGGGGGGTCATCATCCCAGCAGGACATGTTTGAGGAGGGGGAGGATGATGTTGATGACCCGGTGACAGACAGAGACTGGGTGCCACCACCTCCAGGGGATGTCGTCCTCAGCAGCTCGGAGGAGGAGGAGGATGCGCTTGTGGGCCTTGCAAGGAGGCGCATCATTGCAAGCATTGGCAGCGACCCACAGCCTGCTGGTGTCTCAGGCTCAGCAGCAGCAGCAGCATCAGCCAGTACCACCACCAGCCGCACCCAAGCCCCCCCCCCAACCACCACAGGGAGACAGGCAGCAGCGCTTCCATGCCGTAGGGGGATGTTTCTGTCACCAATCTGGCGCTTTTTCACCATGCCCACTGTGTACAGCAAGTACGCCACTTGCAACCACTGTCAGCGGAAGTTGAGCAGAGGTGCAGACCCCTTAAAGTTCAGCACCAGCTCGCTGATCAACCACCTTGCGGCTAAACATTTCCACCAGCATGAGGAGTTCCAGAGGCTGAAGGCATCTGGTGCTGGCAGTGGCACCACACCCATCACTGCACAGCCTTCAGCAGCAGCAACAGCAGCCACCCGCCCTCCTGCTCCTCCAGCAGCACCAGCAGGAGTGCGGAAACGCACTGCTCCTCCCCCCTCTGCAACTCCTGCCGCCGACACTGAGGCCTGTTCTGGCAGCCAGTCCTCAGTGGCCTCCTCCGCTGTGTCTGGTGATTCCCGTGTCAGCAAAAGGCCACGCCAGAGCCTTTTGAGCGAGTCCTTCCAGGGGGTGGTTAGGGCTCTGCCTCCCAGCAGCCGTCGCGTGCGGCAGCTGAACGGCTTGCTGGCACGGGCCATGTGCTCCCAACTCCTGCCGTACACGCTCGTGCAGGAGGGGAGCGACATGCGGGCGCTGCTTGCTTGTGCAGCCCCAGACTGGCAGCTCCCCAGCAGACACTTTTTCTCCCGCAAGGCCATTCCAGCACTGCACCGCTTTGTGATGGCCAATGTGGAGCGAGGGCTGGAGCACGCGGTTGGTGAAAGGGTCCACGTCACCATGGACTCCTGGAGCAGCCGCTTCGGGACAGGCCGCTACCTGTCCTTCACTGTCCACTGGGTCAGCTTGGTGGAAGGGGGTGAGGATGGGAGAGCAGCAGCGGGCACAGCAGCAGCAGCAGCAGCAACACAGTGGGTGGTGCCACCCCGCAGGGTCAGGGGAACTGCAGCGGGTTCCTCCGATCCTCTGCCATCCTCCGCCACACCTGGCCAAACCCCGTGCCTCAGCAGCAGCGTGAAGGCCCGCCACTGCCAAGCGCTGCTGCACTTGGTCAGCCTTGGCAAGACCAAGCTGACGGCAGCCCACGTGTTGGCCAAACTCCAGGAGCAGGAGAGGATTTGGCTGACCCCCAGAGGCCTCAGAGTCGGAGAGGTGGTGTCCGACAATGGGGCCAATCTGGTTGCTGCCATAGACAGGGGAAACCTGACCCACATCCCCTGTCTTGCCCACGTGCTGAACCTGGTGGTGCAGAAGTTCCTGCGCACCTACCAGGGGATGGGCGAACTGCTGGAAACGGCAAGGAATGTTGTGCGTCACTTCCGGCGCTCGGCTGCAGCCTGTGCGAGCCTGGAAGACGTGCAAAAGGAGCTGGATCTGCCACGCCATCGGCTGATCATTGACGTTCCGACTCGCTGGAACTCCACCCTGGCGATGTTGGAGCGTCTGGTTGAACAGAGGCACGCTGTCAACCAGTACCTTGCCCTGGCCACTGTTTCCGCAGCTCGGAGAAGGGACAAGACCAGCAACATCCCGTCCATCGTCCCCGATGATGACTGGAGGCACATGCAGCAGGTGTGCTTTGTGCTGGCTCCCTTCCTGCAGGCCACAAACATGGTGAGCAGGGACCATGCTATGGTCTGCGAGTGGGTGCCCCTGGTTTCTCTGCTGAACAGGGCCCTCGATGGTTTGCTGGAACAGGGAGCGGCAGCCTTGGACCAGCAGGAGCGGCAACCAGCTGCGCAGTCCACCTCTGAGGGGGAGGAGGAGGAGGACTTGGTGGAGGTCCCTGACCTGGCTGCTGATGAGGGGGATCAGCACAGCGCAGCTGAGTTGGTGCGGGGGTGGAGAGAGGATGAGGCGGCAGAGGAGGAGGATGAGGACAGCACTGACGTCGATGTGCCAGCAGACGTGGCCCGCCTCTTCCCAATGGCAGCGCACATGCTGGCGTGCCTGCGCAGGGACCCCAGGGTGATCCAGATGAAGCAGAGGGAGGACATCTGGATCAGCATGATGTTGGACCCACGCCTCAAGGGGAAGTTGAGCCAGTTCCTGCCGCCTGCAGGAGGAGACCCAGCGCAACAAATAAGGAGCTTGCAGCAGGCCCTTGTTGAGCGCTTGGAGGAAGCCTTCCCCCAGCCTTCCACCCCCACTGTCCAGCAGCCAGCACAGAGGCAGCAGCAGGTGCCTGCATCCAGCAGCAGCAAGCGCCCCACAGACCTGCTGTCTCTCAGCCACGAGCTCTACAGGACTGTAGAGGCTCCGGCAGCAGTGACTAGAGAGGAGATGCATGCAGCAGCATCCTCCTCCGGTCACAGCCAGCGCCTGACCCGCATGGTGGCTGACTACATGGGGTCGTACAGCGGGCTTGACAGCGATGCCCCTGTTGATCCCATGGAGTATTGGGTCAAGCGCATGGAGATCTGGAGCGAGCTAGCGCAGTACGCCCTGGAAGTGCTGTCCTGCCCCCCTTCCAGCGTGCTGTCCGAGCGCTGCTTCAGTGCAGCTGGTGGCGTGGTCACCGAGAAACGCTCACGTCTGTCTCACAAGTCTGTGGACAGACTGACGTTTCTCAAGATGAACCAGGCGTGGGTGGAAGGCGAGTTCCTGGCCCCTGTTGTCGGCGAGAGGGGGACATGAACTGGCTGCCGGAACCATCGTTAATGTGCCTTACCACCCTTTACCACCTCCTGGCTCCTGCTCACTAAGCCAGCCTGGTTCACTTTGACTATTACGTCGCCTGCAGCCACACATTTTACACCTACAGTGGGCTGCTGTGTACTGCCCTTCTGCTGTCTGTCTGTGTTTCCCACTGCCAGGGTACACAGAATGACCTTCTTCTGCTGCCACTCTGCCACCAGCTATTACGTCAAACAATAGCTATATTGGTTGCAAAACCGAAACCAAACAAACCATTAAAAAAAAAAAAGGTTTAATTTTTCTGAGGTGCCCGGGTTGAAAACTGTGTTGTTCCATTTGTGTATTGGACACAATGTGGGCTGCACGACCGCTGTCTGGGACCTCCTGTTGTGTTTATTTACGGCCCTGGTATCACCGCTAGGTACCAGGGCTATTATGTCACGCTGCCTACCTGCTGCCACACTCACACTGCTCCTCCATACCTCCTCCTGCTGCTGCTGCTGCTGTCTGTCTGTGTTTCCCACTGCCAGGGTACACAGATGATTTACCTTCTGCTGCCACTCTGCCACCAGCTATTACGTCAAACAATAGCTGCTCGCCTACTCCTCCATTCCTCCTCCTGCTGCTGCTGTCTGTCTGTGTTTCCCACTGCCAGGGTACACAGAATTACCTTCTTCTGCTGCCACTCTGCCACCAGCTATTACGTCCAAAAATAGCTAAATTGGTTGTAAAACCAAAAACCAAAAAACCATTAAAAAAAAAAAAGGTTTAATTTTTCTGAGGTGCCCGGGTTGAAAACTGTGTTGTCCCAGTTGTGTATTGGACACAATGTGGGCTGCACGACCGCTGTCTGGGACCTCCTGTTGTGTTTATTTACGGCCCTGGTATCACCGCTAGGTACCAGGGCTATTATGTCACGCTGCCTACCTGCTGCCACACTCACACTACTCCTCCATTCCTCCTGCTGCTGCTGTCTGTCTGTGTTTCCCACTGCCAGGGTACACAGAATTACCTTCTGCTGCCACACTGCCACCAGCTATTACGTCAAACAATAGCTGCTCACATAATTACTCTCCTCCATTCCTCCTCCTGCTGCTGCTGCTGTCTGTCTGTGTTTCCCACCGCCAGGGTACACAGATTTACCTTCTGCTGCCACTCTGCCACCAGCTATTACGTCAAAAAATAGCTATATATCTGTGTAATTGGTTGTAAAACCAAAACTACAAAACCATTACAAAAAAAGGTTTAATTTTTCTGAGGTGCCCGGGTTGAAAACTGTGTTGTCCCAGTTGTGTATTGGACACAATGTGGGCTGCACGACCGCTGTCTGGGACCTCCTGTTGTGTTTATTTACAGCCATGGTATCACCGCTAGGTACCAGGGCTATTATGTCACGCTGCCTGCCTCATTGACTGCATGCTGCCACACACTCATCCTCCTCCTCCTGCTGCTAAATTTACCTCCTGCTGTCTGTGTGTTTCCACTGCCAGGGAGCACATACAATGGCGCTTCCAACATGCGTGCGCCACCAGCTATTTGTTGTTACGCTCAAAAATAGCTGCATTTCTTTAAAAAAAAAAAAAATGAAAAGAGAAATAAGTGACGAAGAAGACGATATAGAAGAAGATGAAGATGAAGAAGATGAAGAAGAAGAAGAAGAAGATGAAGAAGATGAATAAGAAGAAGAAGAAGAAGATGAAGAAGATGAAGAAGAAGATGAAGAAGATGAAGATGAAGAAGATGAAGAAGATGAAGATGAAGAAGATGAAGAAGAAGATGAAGAAGATGAAGAAGAAGATGAAGAAGAAGAAGAAGAAGAAGAAGATGAAGAAGATGAAGATGAAGAAGATGAAGAAGAAGATGAAGAAGATGAAGATGAAGAAGATGAAGAAGATGAAGAAGAAGATGAAGAAGATGAAGATGAAGAAGATGAAGAAGATGAAGATGAAGAAGATGAAGATGAAGAAGATGAAGAAGAAGAAGAAGAAGATGAAGAAGAAGAAGAAGATATAGAAGAAGAAGAAGAAGATATAGAAGATAAAGAAGAAGAAGAAGAAGAAGTATATACAGTACTGAACAAAATTCTGGACACAACTTCTCTTTTCACCTTTTTTTTTTTTTAAAGGAACATCCCCACATAATCACTTGCTGTTGTCACTTGGAAAAAAATATGTTTCTTGCATCATTAACCCTCAAAACAAGTGTTGGGAAGCTATTTAAGGCCAATTCGAATAGTCAGCTCGAATAATGAGCTCGAATACCGACTCGAATAGTGAGCTCGAAGTCCGAGGTCGAATCGAATAGTAAAATTTATTCGACTCGAATATTCGACTGACCTCGAATAATTTACTATTCGAATTCGACCAAACTCGAATTTTAAAAAGGGGTATTTGAGCACCACTATCCACCAGGCAACCTAGGCAGAAGCTTGGGGCCCAATGGGCGTCAAGAGGCCCACCAGTGCCACCTTCTTTGACCTCTCTCTACTTCAGATCACAAAAAGGATGACAAAGGGGCTTCAAATCTACTACCTTGACTAGAGCCCCATTACATCTTAGCTTCCTTAGCGGTAAGCCCGAGTCAGGCTCGGGTTTGGAAATCCACTGCTCAGAGTGGTAACCCCGAGCCAGGCTCATGGGAGCCACCGTGAGGTTACTGCAGAGTATAGCGCGCAGCGGGCGTTTCAACTCACCTCCCTGGGGATCCAGACGCCGGCAGCCATTCACTTCCTGTCCTCCGAGGCTCTGCCTCCCCCAGATGAGATCAACGCTTATCGTCATGCCGACAGCTGGTGATCTTACTATAGGGTTACAGCGCCACCTGGGGTACAGAGGGAGAACTGCAGCGCTGGATCCCAGTAGGTGAGTAAGTGCTGGGGCTGCTGCAGGCTTTCTGGCGGCATAATTGTTCGCGGTTTCATGAAAAAAAATTGCATTGGTTTTAGACCCTAAAAACTGGAAATAATCATACTGCCAGGGAGGTTACTCCATCTCTGCTTCGTACAAAGAGACGCATGGAAATGCGGAGGAGAGAGAGGCGGTGGAGCGGCTTACGGGAAGATTCTCTGACGAATGGCGGATCTTAGCAGACATTTTATCTTCATTTACGCCTTCATCCAGAATCTCGAGCCGGCGGAGCTGTGACTATTCAGCAACTCTCCTTACACGTGTGACGAGAATGTGAAAGTGGCTAACAGCTGTTACGCTTAATTATTTTAAATTACTCTAGGTTTTTTTTTCATCTCGCGCACTTCTCATATCAGCTCCCGAGAGGGCAGAGTAATTATAATTACTCCCTAGGTGTGAGCTTAAGAGGTACTATTTTGGCCTGTTTTTTTTTCTTCTTCTTTTGTTTATTAAAACAAAGCAACTGAAGGCTTGTCTGCCGGCAATACGGATGGCGATAGGCTGTGGGTCAGCATGTCTTTCCTTTAAAATGTACTTGTTTTTAGGGCTAATTAAAAAGCTGGAAATAGAGGTACCAAAATAGAATAAAATATGCTAAAAACAGTTTAAAAAGGGGGGAGGTAGCAGTGAACTTACCGCCCCAAACAAGGAGTCCAAAAAGTCGAGATTCAGCACAATTCAGATTTCAAACAAGAAGCTCAAAACAGGCAACGCGTTTCGCAGGCACCCACCCGCTTTTTCAGGCAATAAAAGGAGCAACTTTGTTGAACTCAGAGCCAAAAATAGAGCCTCCGGAGGTTGCTCCTTTTATTACCTGAAGAAGTGGGTGGATGCCTGAGAAATGTGTTGCCTGTTTGCAGCTTTCTGATTAAAGTCTGATTTGTCCTGAATCTCGACCTTCCAAATATTTGTTTGCAGAGCTACCCCTACCTCCGTTTTTAAACCATTTTTAGTATATTTTATTCTATTTTGGGGCCTCTGTTTTCACCTGTTCACTTACCAGTAGTCCACCCTTGGTGGATTGGTGGAGGGGGGTCACCCCTTTTTGTTGTTCTTCCTCATCTATGGAGAGCAACATCTTAACTCGAACGGGTCGGGTCTAATCTCCCCACCTGCCTATACTGTGGCTACCTTGGTGGTAACCCACCTTGTGAGTATCATTTCACTACGTTTTTAATATTGGAGATCATCTTACTCAACATTCTGCACTATTAGGGGCTCTCGATTGTCTCCCTTTTTTTTGTTTTTAGGGCCGATTCACAATACGTAACACTTGCACACGAGGCATAGGATGCACAGTGGGGTACGTTATAACATGGCCACCGGCAGCTGCAACACAATGCAACCCAAAGGTAAATCATGTGCTCCTTGTGATAAAGTGATCTCAAGGCAAACCTACAGTGGTCTACTACTGCCAATTTTGCATACCTGTCTGGGGGGGCAACCTCTGGGTCCTGGAGAGACTTCACCCATCCTCCTCAGCCTGGCCAATCCAGCGAAGAGACCCCCCGAAGTGCGGCCACACTGCACCTGCGCAGTGGCACGGACCTGTTCAGGCTCTGGTGGATAAAGCCAAGCCAGATCAAGTTCGTAGCCCACACAGCTTGTGCATGCGCAGTAGTAGCAGGGCCAGTCTTTTTCCGCTGGAGCCGGATCAGGTTCATGCTACTACATAGGCCCAGGTGGCTCAACTAGCAATTTTTTCGGGAGTCACTCAGCTCTGGAACAGGGGCCAGTGGAGGAGGACGGGGAAGCCTCTCCAGGATCCAGAGGCTTTCCCCTCTCAAAGTGAATGCCCCACAGGGGCACTTTTTTTCCCTACAGGTACACTTTAAAGCAGACTGAAAGTGTAAATTCCAAATTGACAAAGAGCCAGAATGACTTACTATGACTGTCCCACCTCTTTTTGTTACCCAATGCAGCAACAGGTGATTTGTGTATAAAGCAGGAGGGAAGAACTCCAGCAGCTCTATGTACCATTGTGAGTCTGTCACTGGGAATACTGTGGTTGGCAGTACACTGCTTTTCACTTCACCCCGCCATCCTTTCTTAACCCTCTAACAACTGCTCAATGCCAATTGGTGTGAGCAGGGCGGCAGCTTCAGGACCGCTCCATGCCAATTGGCATGACATCCTGGGGCAGGGTTTTGCAGGAGATCGCACGCGCCAATGTGCACGCATCTCCGCATGAATGACGGAGCTTTGCTCCGCCATTAGCCTCCCAGCGGCTCTAGGAGACTGTTAGGCTCCCTGCACACTGCAAATCCGTTTTCCGATTCCGATTCCGATTCCGTTTCCGATTTTCCTTGAATACATTCAACAGAAAAACGGATCAAAAAACGCAGCATGCAGTTAAGATTAAAAATCGGAATCGGATGTAAAAACAGATTAAAAAGCGGAATCGGAATCTGAAATGCATGCAGTGTGCAAGAGGCCTAAGGTGAAACCGCTGTCTATTTACCATGTACAGCGCTGCGATCTAAGGCAGCGCTGTACTGGGGACAGCCGTGTGACACAGCTGTCCCCCTGGGAGACAGGAGAGCGATTGGCTCTTATAGGCTGAAGCCTATGACAGCCAATCGCCATCACTGGCTGGCTGGGGGAGAGAGGTTTCCCCAAAAAATAATTAAATAAATAGGGAAATTTATTTAAAAAAAATATACAAATAAATATTTAGAAAAAAACCCAAAACAAAACAAAACAAAAAACATCCTAGGAGCGATCTAGCCCACCAACAGAAAGCTGGGCAGAAAAGTGGGGGGATCACTAGTGTGCGGAGTTGTATGGCCCTGCAGCAAGGCCTTAAAGTTGCAGTGGACTATTTTGTAAAAAATGGCCTGGTCACTAGGGGGGTTTAACACCGCGGCCATTAAGAGTTTAATTGACTGGCTCAGTGGCACACAACACATCTGGTAAGAGTTACTTCCCACCGTCCTATGGCACAATCTCTTAGTAGCCTTTGCAAAAGCAGAAAGTGCCGTGGCAGTTTCTCAGGAAGGGGTGTGGCTAAAAAAAACCATCACCTGTATTATCTGGCACAAAAGGTGAGTTTTTAAACATTTACACGTTACTCTATTATAACTTCTGTGGACTGTGTTGAGTGTAGAATATAGATTTTAATTTTAGGTCCACTTTAATAGTCAAACCCCAGGTGCCCGGTTAATTACCCCAGTTATTGCCTCCCCCAATATCCTGTATTTCCGTGCTTGGCTATGCTATAGCCGGGACCACCACTATATCTGGATCACCCAAATGAACCTCCTGGTGCTTGGTTATAGGATAGCCGAGTGTCCATTACCGTAACACCGCCACTATCTGTAGCCAGATTTTGGCTATACAATAGCTGGATTCTAGCTTCAGCCACGTTGCATTTCCTGAAGCTAGTAAGAGTTCAGCTATATAATAGCCAAATTCCAGCGCCTTGCACCACAATTGCCTTGTTGGTGCTGCCATAGCACCTAACGGCATTGCAAGCTATGGGTGCGCCCAAATCACCAGGCACACCTTATGTGCAAATTCCTTGCTTTGGTACCATGTTGTAAAAACCATTAACAATGGCCGTGGTTATACACCTCCAACTCTCCATAGTGCAGAACATGCAGATTGGCAAAGAGCCGGTAAGTGTGCCCATATGGGGAGCGGCCACCCGAAATATCCAAGAACGTTCATATCAGATGACTATATATGTAATGCACGTTTGTAGGGGCCTTTACCAGCACTCTGCTGTGATAAAGGTAGTCGAGATATTACTGGAGCTTTAGTGCCCTTTCACACTCAGTCATTTGTGTTGTGATGAGATCACAGTGTAGCTGAAAAGCCAAATGACGGCTCTCCCAGCTGCCGTTCAAATCCCCATCAAATACTATTCCCCCTCCGAGTCGTCACAACTCAGGAGATGTAACTCAGGGTCTGGCGGTCTTCAGAGCCCCGAAATACTCTTATGCACCCCACGCAGTATAACATTACTGCTATAGGATGCCTAGTTTTGGCAATCTGTTCCCTGAAACAACCTGCTTTGTGCCTCACCACCCCTGTAAACGTTCATGTTACCCGTTACTACACACAGCCCCATAGAAATATTGTTGCAATGCGTTGTAACTAGGTGTTTAAAGAAGAACTTCAGTGAAAATAATGTAATAAAAAAGTGCTTCATTTTTTTCAATAATTATGTATGAATGATTTAAGTCAGTGGTTGTCCATTGTAAAATCTTTCCTCTCCCTGATTCACATTCTGCCATTTATCACATGGTGACATTTTTACTGCTGGCAGGTGATGTCAGTGGAAGGAGATGCTGCTCGCTTTTTTGGCAGTTGGAAACAGCTGGTATTTCCCACAATGCAATGAGGTTCACAGACAGGAAACTGCCAAGACCATGGTCCTGACATCACACTGTGGGGAGGGGTTTCAACACAATATCAGCCATACAGACCCCCCTGATGATCCATTTGTGAAAAGGAAAAGATTTCTCATGGGAAAGGGGGTATCAGCTACTGATTGGGGTGAAGTTCAATTTTAGGTCCAGCTATGTCAAGTTTTCAGCACCAAATTGGAAAAATACATTTATAAGCAGATCCTCTAATTATTTATAGTTTATTTTTGTAGCCCTGACAGCAGGGGCGTAACAATAGACCCTGCAAGGGATGCCTCCGCAGGAGGGCCCAGAAGCCACAGGGGGCCTGTGGGGGGAAAAGTTTGAGAGACTGACATCTTAAGGTCATGGAGAGAAAAAACATATTCTGCTCTCACACCATTGTTATATTGACTTCATGTGTCCACCACATAGATAAGGACTCATACACACTTTGGAATTTGTACTGTTCCTGCTCCCTAGGGTTCATAAAAAACATCTTTCTCACACTGCAGCTAAGTTCTGATGACTCCAGGTTAGTGTTGGGCGAACAGTGTTCGCCACTGTTCGGGTTCTGCAGAACATCACCCTGTTCGGGTGATGTTCGAGTTCGGCCGAACACCTGACGGTGCTCGGCCAAACCGTTCGGCCATATGGCCGAACTAAGAGCGCATGGCCGAACGTTCCCCGAACGTTCGGCTAGCGCTGTGATTGGCCGAACGGGTCACGTGGTTCGGACCCGAACGCGCTCTGATTGGCCGAACTGTCACGTGGTTCGGGTAAATAAATACCCGAACCACGTCATATCTCCGCCATTTGTCTGTGGGTTTAGCTTTGGGTAGGCAGGCAGGGTAGTTCGCGCTCCAGCCACGCTAGCCAGGGTCCCCCCCAGTCATTGTGTGTCGCTGCTGGGAACAGTAGTACACCGCTCGTTCAGCCACACTATATAGCATTCTGTGTACTGTTCTGTGTCTGCTGGGAACAGTAGTACACCGCTCGTTCAGCCACACTATATAGCATTCTGTGTACTGTTCTGTGTCTGCTGGGAACAGTAGTACACCGCTCGTTCAGCCAGACTATATACCATTGTTTACTGACACTATATAGCAGACTATATAGCATTGTGTGTACACCGCTCAGCCAGACTATATACCATTGTTTACTGACACTCTGTGTACACCGCTCAGCCAGACTATATACCATTGTTTACTGCCACTCTGATTCTGCTGGGAACAGTAGTACACCGCTCGCTCAGCCAGACTATATACCATTGTTTACTGACACTATATAGCAGACTATATAGCATTGTGTGTACACCGCTCAGCCAGACTATATACCATTGTTTACTGACACTCTGTGTACACCGCTCAGCCAGACTATATACCATTGTTTACTGCCACTCTGATTCTGCTGGGAACAGTAGTACACCGCTCGCTCAGCCAGACTATATACCATTGTTTACTGACACTATATAGCAGACTATATAGCATTGTGTGTACACCGCTCAGCCAGACTATATACCATTGTTTACTGACACTCTGTGTACACCGCTCAGCCAGACTATATACCATTGTTTACTGCCACTCTGATTCTGCTGGGAACAGTAGTACACCGCTCACCCGCCACTGTATAGCATTGTGCTCTGTGTCACTGCTGACAATAGTGGTACACCGCTCACCCACCACTGTATAGCATTTCTGTACTGCCACTGTACTGCTGCCAGTCAGCGTGTACTTTAAGTGAAATGAGGAAGAAATCCGGTGAAAGAGGGAGGGGCAAGGGAAGAGGTGTTTCCCCTGACGGTTCACGTACAGGCCACAGGGGAGCACCCAAGAAAACCCACTCAATACTGCCCATGTTGTCCAGGACAACAACCCTCACAGATCCAAAAGAACAGGACCAGATAATTACTTGGATGACCTCTCAAGCGTCCAGCAGTGGGTTAAGCAGCACCAGCACATCACGCACGAGGTCCGAGTCCTCAGCCAGTTAAAGTCTGGGCTTTCTTTGAAGACTGCACTGAGGATGTTACCATGGCGATTTGCAAGGTGTGCAAGACCCGCCTGAGCAGGGGGAAAAGTATTAACAACCTCTCCACCACCAGCATGAGCCGCCACATTCTATCCAAACATCCCACTCTGTGGGCAAACGCGGCAGGACAGGGTACCACCGTACCACCAGCAACACTGCCTCCCTTGGGTTCACCAGACTCACCACCAGACCCGCCTCAGCAGCAGCAGTAGCCCAGCCATTGCGTGGTTCACAACATTCACAAACATCAGACGATGCTGACACTGTCACTTTCCGGACTAGTGCTCTTGAGGTCTCCCAGTGTTCATCAAACACAACAACCAACAGCCCTTCGGTGTGCAGTGCTACGGTTGAGTTGTCTGTCTCTGAGATGTTTGAGCACAAGAGGAAATTGCCAGCAAATGACCCGCGGGCCGTGGCAGTAACAGCCAGCCAGCATAGCCAAGCTTCTGGCCTGCGAAATGCTGCCATATCGAGTGGTGGAGACAAACAGCTTCAAGGGCATGATGTCAGTGGCCATCCCACGTTACGTGGTTCCCAGCCGCTACCACTTTGCGCGCTCTGCAGTGCCTGAGTTGCATGAGCACGTGGTCAGCTAAATAACCCGAAGCTTGAAGAATGCCGTTGCCTGCAAGGTTCACCTCACCACTGACACCTGGACAAGTGCGTTCGGCCAGGGTCGATACATCTCCCTTACCGCGCACTGGGTGAACCTTGTGGAGCCTGGCAGTGATTCCTCACCTGCTACGGCGCGGGTGTTGCCCACGCCGCAAACAGCTGCACCGCCGTCCCTCCCACTGGATAACAACAGCAGCACCTACCTCTCTGACTCCTTCTCCTCCAACGCATCTCAAAGCTGTACCTCATCCGGAAACGCTAACCCAGCACCAGCAGCAGTAGGATCGTGGAAGCAGTGCAGCACAGCTGTTGGCATGCGTCAGCAAGCGTTGCTGAAGCTGATCTGCCTTGGGGATAAGCAGCACACAGGGGAGGAAATTTGGAGGGGAATAAAGGAACAGACGGATTTGTGGCTGGCACCGCTGGACCTGAAACCGGGCATGAAGCTAGACACCTGGCACGAACTGGCAATGTACGCAATAGAGGTGCTGGCTTGCCCGGCAGCCAGCGTTATGTCGGAACGCTGTTTCAGTGCTGCCGGAGGCATCATCACAGATCGGCGTATCCGCCTCTCCACAGAAAATGCAGACCGTCTGACTCAAATTAAAATGAATCAATCCTGGATTGGAAACGACTACGCAACACTCCTGGACCCCAACCAAGTAACATGACCGATGAACATCTGGGATGGTTTAGCGTTTCCGGTCCCTGTTTATTGAACCTCTCATCTGTATTACATTTATGACTGCATGGCGGCAAAAAGCATTGCTGCTATATCCGCACGCTTTTTGTCCTCATGCAAGGCCTGGGTTGTTGTGTCTCACAAAGCGTGGCCTTCTCCTCCTGCGCCTCCTCCTGTTCCATCACGTGTGCTGCTGCTGCTGCTGCTGCTGCTGGGTTACCGTTGCCGGTCCCTGTTTATGGAACCTCTTATCTTTATTACATTTATGACTACATGGCGGTACAAAGCATGCTATCCGCACGCTTTTTGTCCTCATGCAAGGCCTGGGTTGTTGTGTCTCACAAAGCGTGGCCTTCTCCTCCTGCGCCTCCTCCTGTTCCATCACGTGTGCTGCTGCTGCTGCTGCTGCTGCTGGGTTAGCGTTGCCGCGTGGTCCCTGTTTATTGAACCTCTTATCTTTATTACATTTATGACTACATGGCGGTACAAAGCATGCTATCCGCACGCTTTTTGTCCTCATGCAAGGCCTGGGTTGTTGTGTCTCACAAAGCGTGGCCTTCTCCTCCTGCGCCTCCTCCTGTTCCATCACGTGTGCTGCTGCTGCTGCTGCTGCTGCTGGGTTACCGTTGCCGGTCCCTGTTTATGGAACCTCTTATCTTTATTACATTTATGACTACATGGCGGTACAAAGCATGCTATCCGCACGCTTTTTGTCCTCATGCAAGGCCTGGGTTGTTGTGTCTCACAAAGCGTGGCCTTCTCCTCCTGCGCCTCCTCCTGTTCCATCACGTGTGCTGCTGCTGCTGCTGCTGCTGGGTTAGCGTTGCCGCGTGGTCCCTGTTTATTGAACCTCTTATCTTTATTACATTTATGACTACATGGCGGTACAAAGCATGCTCTCCGCACGCTTTTTGTCCTCATGCAAGGCCTGGGTTGTTGTGTCTCACAAAGCGTGGCCTTCTCCTCCTGCGCCTCCTCCTGTTCCATCACGTGTGCTGCTGCTGGGTTAGCGTTGCCGCGTGGTCCCTGTTTATTGAACCACTTATCTTTATTACATTTATGACTGCATGGTGGTACAAAGCATGCTATCCGCACGCTTCTTGTCCTCATGCAAGGCCTGGGTTGTTGTGTCTCAAAGCGTGGCCTTCTCCTCCTGCGCCACCCTCCTCCTGTTCCATCACGTGTGCTGCTGCTGGGTTAGCATTACCGGTCCCTTTTCCTGGAACCTCTTATATGTATTACATTTATGACTGCATGCCGACAAAAAGCATGTTACCTGTGCAAAGAAAACAGACATTTCCCGCATTTAAAAGACAGTTTTCCCTTTGAAACTTTAAAATCGATTTTCTCAAAAACTATAAGCTCTTTTTGCTAAATTTTTTTTTCCTCTTGTACCCACTCCCAAGGTGCACATACCCTGTAAATTTGGGGTATGTAGCATGTAAGGAGGCTTTACAAAGCACAAAAGTTCGGGTCCCCATTGACTTCCATTATGTTCGGAGTTCGGGTCGAACACCCGAACATCGCGGACATGTTCGGCCTGTTCGGCCCGAACCCGAACATCTAGATGTTCGCCCAACACTACTCCAGGTACAACCTAACAAACAAAGGAGTCACATTTTGAAAAGAAGTTGCAGACTTTCCTTTTTCAGCAATCACTTCAAAAGGATTCCTAGATTCTTATCATGCACGGGCTAATGACCTTATGGCCTCTAATTACTTTTACAACACAATGGAGTGGAGATTGATGTCTTACTGTTGCTGCTTCATTGAGAGCTTGTTGTCTCAATGAAGTCCAAGATCCCTAACAGTATCAATCAGTGACATTCTGAATGTTTTGCCAAAGTTACAGTGAATGAATACTATATCTTATGTTCAGCATGTCATTGTTGTTCCTCCATATAGCATGTGCTCTCATGTAGTGTTGGGCGAACACCTAGATGTTCGGGTTCGCGAACGTTCGCCGAACATCGCCGCGATGTTCGGGTGTTCGCACCGAACTCCGAACATAATGGAAGTCAATGGGGACCCGAACTTTCGTGCTTTGTAAAGCTTCCTTACATGCTACATACCCCAAATTTGCAGGGTATGTGCACCTTGGGAGTGGGTACAAGAGGAAAAAAAATATTTGAAAAAGAGCTTATAGTTTTTGAGAAAATTGATTGTAAAGTTTCAAAGGAAAAACTGTCTATTAAATGTGGAAAATGTCATGTTTCTTTGCACAGGTAACATGCTTTTTGTCGCCATGCAGTCATAAATGTAATACAGAGAAGAGGTTCCAGGAAAAGGGACCGGTAACGCTAACCTAGCACAAGCAGCAGAACACGTGATGGAACAGGAGGAGGCGCAGGAGGAGAAGGCCACGCTTTTTGAGACACAACATCCCAGGCCTTGCATGAGGACAAATAGCGTGCGGATATAGCAATGCTTTTTGCCGCCATGCAGTCATAAATGTAATAAAGATGAGAGGTTCAATAAACGGGGACCGGAAACGCTAACCCAGCAGCAGCAGCAGCAGCACACGTGAGGGAACAGGAGGAGCCGCAGGAGGAGAAGGCCACGCTTTTTGAGACACAACATCCCAGGCCTTGCATGAGGACAAATAGCGTGCAGATATAGCAATGCTTTTTGCCGCCATGCAGTCATAAATGTAATAAAGATGAGAGGTTCAATAAACAGGGACCGGAAACGCTAACCCAGCAGCAGCAGCAGCAGCAGCACACGTGATGGAACAGGAGGAGGCGCAGGAGGAGAATGCCATGCTTTTTGAGACACAGCATCCCAGGCCTTGCATGAGGACAAATAGCGTGCGGATATAGCAATGCTTTTTGGCGCCATGCAGTCATAAATGTAATAAAGATGAGAGGTTCAATAAACAGGGACCGGAAACGCTAACCCAGCAGCAGCAGCAGCAGCAGCACACGTGATGGAACAGGAGGAGGCGCAGGAGGAGAATGCCACGCTTTTTGAGACACAGCATCCCAGGCCTTGCATGAGGACAAATAGCGTGCGGATATAGCAATGCTTTTTGCCGCCATGCAGTCATAAATGTAATAAAGATGAGAGGTTCAATAAACAGGGACCGGAAACGCTAACCCAGCAGCAGCAGCACACGTGAGGGAACAGGAGGAGCCGCAGGAGGAGAAGACCACGCTTTTTGAGACACAACATCCCAGGCCTGTTCCCAGCAGACACAGAGTGGCAGTAAACACAATGCTATATAGTGTGGCTGAGCGAGGTACACAGAGTGGCAGTAAACAGAATGCAATATAGTGTGGCTGAGCGAGCGGTGTACTACTATTCCCAGCAGACACAGAACAGTAAACAGAATGCTATATAGTGTGGCTGAGCGGTGTACCACTATTCCCAGCAGCGACACAGAGCACAATGCTATACAGTGGCGGGTGAGCGGTGTACCACTATTCCCAGCAGCGACACAGAGCACAATGCTATACAGTGGCGGGTGAGCGGTGTACCACTATTCCCAGCAGCGACACAGAGCACAATGCTATACAGTGGCGGGTGAGCGGTGTACTACTATTCCCAGCAGACACAGAGTGGCAGTAAACAGAATGCTATATAGTGTGGGTGAGCGAGGTACACAGGGTGGCTGTAAACAGAATGCTATATAGTGTGGCTGAGCGAGCGGTGTACTACTATTCCCAGCAGACACAGAACAGTAAACAGAATGCTATATAGTGTGGCTGAGCGGTGTACCACTATTCCCAGCAGCGACACAGAGCACAATGCTATACAGTGGCAGGTGAGCGGTGTACCACTATTCCCAGCAGCGACACAGAGCACAATGCTATACAGTGGCGGGTGAGCGGTGTACTACTATTCCCAGCAGACACAGAGTGGCAGTAAACAGAATGCTATATAGTGTGGGTGAGCGAGCGGTGTACTACTATTCCCAGCAGCGACACAATGACTGGGGGGACCCTGGCTAGCGTGGCTGGAGCGCAAACTACCCTGCCTGCCTACCCAAAGCTAAACCCACAGCCAAATGGCGGAGATATGACGTGGTTCGGGTATTTATTTACCTGAACCACGTGATCCGTTCGGCCAATCACAGCGCTAGCCGAACGTTCGGGGAACGTTCGGCCATGCGCTCTTAGTTCGGCCATGTGGCCGAACGGTTTGGCCGAACACCATCAGCTGTTCGGCCGAACTCGAACATCACCCGAACAGGGTGATGTTCTGCAGAACCCGAACAGTGGCGAACACTGTTCGCCCAACACTACTCTCATGTAGTAAAATAATACGGCTGTATGTGTATGTATGTACTGGAACCCGAGCTGCGACAAGGGACTTGTCGGCTGCAAGGGGCTGGAGGAAGCCCCGGGTAAGTAGATCTGGGGGTAGCATAGATTGCCTGATGTTTCCTTTAAGTCTAAGTGTTTTTATCTGCATGGGGAAAACACATTGGTCCTCAGTTTTCCTGTGCAGAAAGCGGGGGGGGGGGGCACCATCCAAAGTTTTGTGGGGGGGGCACCATCCAAAGTTTCGTAGGGGGGCCCAGTAATGTCTAGTATCGCCCCTCCCTGACAGTGTAAATAATAACACCTGTAACAGCCGGGAATCTAGCCTTGGGAAGGTGTTCTTGCGGTTCATTCTGTTACAAACAGAGACTACATCACTCGCTGTCTATTACCCGTTATTAAAATAATGGCCGATCCAGTCCTCGCCTGCCGAGAACTTCCCAGATACAATCCTACGGATCAATAAAACGCACTTCAAGCCGTGCCAGGAGAAGAGAAAGGCTTATTCGCGGGCGTGCAGAATATTGCCTGTGAGGTTCTCTCCCTCTGTCTCCTGCCAGCGTGAACACGTTTGAAAGCTCAGTCGCCGTGAAGCAGAATGCACCTAAAGCGAGGTTTAAAGGTGATTGTTATTTTATCCACGTTATCAGTCGCCTTCAGCTCCAACCTCCAGAGACAAAGCCGCCATCAATTCTACGTTAGAAAGGGAAGATGCGTAGAGGAGATTGCTGCCTGCCAGCCGGAGCACGAATGGTTCAGGGGGGAGGACATAAAATATTTGGGCTATTTAATGCTGTCTTCAGTTTTTACGACGGGTCTCTTTATTGCGTCTCCTTCCTCTTTATAGCCTTTTATTGGAAAAGAGACGGTTTCTATTTGCATTACCTTGTTGTCATGCAGCAATTGGCTTTCACTTTGGCCAAGGACATTGCGGTATAATGCTAACGTTATTTAAAGTGTAGCGCCATTTTCTGAGAGAGAGAGAAAAAAATGATATTTCCCGAAACATAAATTCCATTTAGAACAACCGTAAGAGGCCTGTTTATACACAAAACAAACGTTACACATACTGTCAGCTTGCATTTCTCATGCAAAAAAAAAAAATGTTGGCTACCTATTTATGAAGATGACAGGTGGAGGTAGATCTGTAGTGCTACCTGAAAGGAAATGAACACTATTCACATCTAAAGGGGAGTCAGAGGTGGTAGCGGCGGAAATTTGGGCACCCACTAGTGGCAGATGTTTGGCGTCGCCATAGGCCCCCAATTAAATAGCAGCATTGATGGGAAGTCCAGAGCATCGGCAGTGGCCGATAAATAGCAGGTGCTGGGTCCAGGCCTGGTTCAAAGCTGTGCAGAACGGTTTGAATAAGGACAACAATTTTTTATATTGGTATGAGACTGATGATATTTGAACTTTCTCTGCCATTCTAGCTGAACTTGTGAACTAAGAATTTACGATACCGCTGGGTCAATCCTAATCCCAGGTCTGTGAGCATGGCGTAAACAAGGATCCTTATCTTAGCTAACAACCTCTAACCCCATTCAGTTGGTCTGTGTGAATTAAGGCATCTTAATGACATGTATTTATGCTTGAAAAAAATCTGTTTTCCCTTTTGATGTTGCATGTATATAAGCTGTCTGTACCACAAGTTTGCAAACTAACAGGATATAAGCCCGACGAAGGCTGCAAGGCCGAAAGCTTGCTTATTTTTATTCACTTTTAGTTAGCCAATAAATGGTATCATCCTGATTTAAAACTTCTTGATATAGATCGGGTTCTGTGGGCGCTCAGATTATCCCTCAATGCTGCTATTTAATTGGGGACCTACCCTACGGCAGCAACTTTTTGTAATTTTTCATGCGCACAGATTGATGGCAGGGGGGCGGGGTCAGGGTGGTGGTGGCGAAGGTAAGGCATCAAGTAGTGTGTTTTTGCGGAGGGGGGGGGGGGAGAGTTAGGCTTAAGCTGGCCATTAACGGTCCAATTTCTAGTGAAAAATCGTTAGAGCGATCAGAAATTCTGATCGGAAGTGAAATATTGTAATACATCGTTCACACACCATCAATGAACCAATCTTTGCTTCCTATCTATCATGACCAACAAGAAAATCTAATTTGGTACATCTGCCACACAAAGGAAATTGCAGGGCATGCTGGGTTGTCTTTTTGTTGCTTCTTTACTTTCCTCTCAGACTTAACTAATGCAACCTGATTGGCTGAAGCCTCTTTCCCTCCTGTTTTCCCTCCCACACCTCTGTCCCTCTCTAATTGGCCAATAATTATCATGCTGAGACAATGCAATTTATATTACAGAGCTGGGTGGGAGTGTCTGAAGACTGGGAAGGGGTGGGAGTGTGTGAAGACTGGGAGGAGGGTGGCCAATGAGTACACAATAAGGCAGAGGAGAGTAAGGGAGGGAATTACATCAAGATTGGCTTCAAGATCGACACAGTTAAAATGGAGAATCCTAAGAAGGATTTTCTCTTTTTTTTTTTTTACTATAAAAAATCACTAAAATAAAAATGGGGACAGTGCAATACACATGTTATGTAAGAAGAGCAAGTATTTATCTACTTATATACTGTATGTGTTGTTGTTTTTTTCTGAGATAGTATGGCTGACAGCTCCTTTACTGGAAAATAATATGAGCCTCTTTTCTTTGCTACTAATGTTTTATTTCTTACCTATACTACACATACAATTCATTATATCATAAGTAAATTTTCACTTCAGATTACCTTTAAGCACAGGTTTATATTTTAGACAGGATTGTGAGCGGTGAGACAGCAGCCCCCAGACTCCACTATCAGCCGTGGCAACTGTACAGGAACTAGAAATATGGGTCATGTGATACATCACCGCATGCTACAGGTCAGAGCCCAGAGGCACAGCTTGAGGCTCTAGCGTTTTGTCACAAGAAATAATGAGGCCTTCTGCCCATTCAACACATGTAACACCTTCACCTTCTACACCCCTCAGCATCTCTCTCCACAGGCAACACACCCCCATTTACAGGGAGAGATTCCACAATGTCAAAGGTATGAATGTCCGTAAAATGAAAGACTTTGCGATACAGGCAGATGCACTCAGTCAGCTAGTACAGAATTGGCTGGAGCAGCAGATAAAGAGGTAAGCTGGAGTCAGATGAGTGGAACTGATACAGCTAGGGCCGGTTCACACAAGCACTGAACTGGAGTTAAACGAATGGCTGCGGCACTCCTCACTCAAGCGCTGTCATTTGAAATGAATGGACATCACTCAGTACCGTTGTTTACCATCCTTCACGCAAACGTCATTTTTTCCCGTTAAATCATTTATCCTGGAAGCTGCCTTCCAGAAAGCGCCTTTGTGTCTCCCTGTGGCGTCTATTTAAAGAGAAGCTGTATTGAAGAAATGACATATAAATAAACATACCATCCTGTTCGGGAACATCTCCTAGCCCTCTTTGTTGTGTTTTCACCGCTCCGCACCGCAAGTTTTAAAAACTGTTTTGTAAACAGTAAAGATGGCCGGAACCGGAAGTACGTCAGTGGAGACAAGTCATGTCTGGGTAACAGTTTGCCAGCATGTGACAGGCAGCTCCCTCCTCCCTCAGCCTCACAGACACACTGGGACTGAGAGCAGGGATGCTGTCTGTGAGTGAGAAATAAACAAGGCACACAGGAGTGAGCATAGGGGGGTATGGAGGGGGAGTTCAGGGGGCGTGAATAACTTGTCCATAGTACAGCAGAGGCAGTGCATTCCTCCCTGGGTCGACAAAGCTTGACAAAGAAAAGAAGATTAGATATATTAGAGAGACAGTGCAACTAGAAAAGGCTGCAGTAAGCCAGGGCACATTAGAACAGGTATAGGAACTTGTAGGATAGGAGAAATAAGGCTTTGTTACAGAGTCTCTTTAATTTCGGCGCTGGTCAGCTTGGCGCAAGGCGAGCTGAATGAGGTGTATTAGAAGGATTTTTGTAACATCCACCCCAAACCAGGGCAAGATGCAGTTCTCTGAGTCTGCAGGCACCAAAGACCAATTTCCCCCATAAAACGGCTGTTGCCACCTCCTGTGCCCCATGTAATAAGCGCTGGCATTATGTTCCTCCATAAGAAGGGTGGCGTGGACATCATTTCCCACACATTGTAATTGCAGGAATCATTATTATATTGCCTTTAGGATCCTAACATTTCAATCAGGGGCATAACACCCCCCCTCTGGTCCCCCAACAAACAGATCACCTTGGGAACCCCTTTCAGCACTGCACAACCTCCCCCCAGCCCGGATCCCAGGTACCCACTCCTCCTCCCTTCCTCATTGCAGAGGCAGAGTGATTGCAGCATAACGCTGTGTAAAAATACTTACCAAATCTCATTCCATCGGGTCTTCCCTTCTCCTCTCGAATCCTGTCAGTCTCGCTCCACCCGCTGCATGTCCTTGGGAGCCAGAGGGGGCAGCATAGAGCAAGTGGCTGGTGGGACCAGGAGACACAACACAACAAGAGCAGGTAAATGTATTTACACAGTGCTCCACTGCATGTAGGTAGGAATAGGGAGGAGAAGTGGGACCCCACAGCTCTCTGTCCCCCACAAGGTCATGGCTGGGGGCTATTGTTATGCCCCTGACTGAAATGCTGCCCAGAGTAATAGGGCATGTACTTTTCTTAAAATCGTTCAACTTATCATTAGAGGCAGGATGGACTTTTTCACAGAATACCACACCAAACAGGTGGGCAGTGGTGTAATTACAGGGGGGAGGGTCAGAGCCGTAAGGGGACCCCGACTACTACTTCACTCCCTCCAATAAAGGGGTCCATCCTCCAGATCAGGTGTTTTTGTGGCTACACTTGCTATAGATGTGAAGATTATGATGTCCACACTTGTGGCATGTCCCTTGCAAGATGGGGCCCCCAGGCTGTGAGGTCACCAGGGGTAGGCAAGGGAAAAGGTGTGAACTTTGGGTGCTCCATCAAACTTTTGCTGGTGGCCCCCATGATTTGAACTTGCACCCCTGCAGGTGAGCTGTCAATCTGGACTTAAAACCCTACAAGGGTGGAACGCTCCAAAGCGTTGTAAGTGGACTCTGCAGATGGCCACATGGTAGCCTCCATATCGCTTTCTCCCCAGGTTTCTTTTGTCTTGATTCAGGGTTTGAAGCTGTGTGCTGGTTGCTATACAAATGTTAGCATTATTACTACCGTATTATAGGGTCAATATTGTCCATGGATGGAAGCAAGCCCAGAACCCCAGGGCCACTGCCCACTTCACCATCTCATGTAAACGTGTTCGTATAAGCTGTACATGGAGTAAAAAGAACGTCAGCTGTCCAGGTTACTGTAATAAATATGGTGGAATTACTGTTACAGTAAGGCAGGGTTATACTAATTTCACATGCCAGTAGCTATATTTAATGAAAGGGCATTTCAATTTAGATTCTCATTTAGATTGCAAGTGTGCAAGCGGATTAATGTTATTTTTCTAACACGATCCTCGGAGCACACGACTATATTTCAGCTGAACTGGACAAGGCGCTATCGAGTGGCCTCATTCACTGCACAGGGGAGATTAACGCCATCAAGTTGTGGCTGAAGAGCAAGCTGGGGCAACCAAGCTTATTAAAGGTCACTACAAACGTTTCTGAGATAAGCTGAGTTCCGTGATCTTTAAAGCTCGACTCAACCACTGCGTTAAGCCTGAGCACATAGCTAACGCTTCTGCAAAATGTATTAGGAACTCTATTCCTGTTTGGGCAAAGGCAAAACACCCTGAATTATATCTTGAAAACTTCAATGTATTTCTTTCATAAAAAACCAAATTACAGACGCTCAGGAAGGAACACTTGCTCACCTTAAAGTGGATCCGAGATGAACTTTTACTGATTGCATAATTGTGTTCCTTTCCTATTGTTTATAGGGCATTCCTCAAGCCAAATACTTTTTTGTTTTTGTTTTAATACTCTTATGCCCTATAAACTAAACAAGCCTCACCCACAGGTTTTTAGAGAGCCTTGGCATTTTCAGACAGTAGCAAGGGCTCATGGGAGCTCAGTCTGAGCAGGAGGAGGGGGAGGTATTACTAGCCAGAGATTTCAGAGGCAGAGGGGAGGAGGGAGGAAGAGGGGATTAGGTTTTTTTCACAGGCTGAAGCTAGCTGTTTGCAGCTAGATTTGCTGTGTAAACTATCTAAACTTTAGATAAGATATATAGACAAGTTACTTGTTATAGTTCGTTTTTCATCTCGGATACGCTTTAAATTGTAACTGAGGCGGTTTAGGGGGTGCAGGTAGGACACAGAGGCAAGTTCAAGAGGGGGAGGTATTACTAGCCAGAGATTTCAGAGGCAGAGGGGAGGAGGGAGGAAGAGGGGGATTCGGTTTTTTTCACAGGCTGAGGCGTGGAGATGCAGAGCAGCTTGCCTGTGTAATGTTTACAAACAACATGGCTGCTGTCGTATCACAGGAAGAAACAATCATATTCTATTGAAGCTGTTTGCAGCTAGATTTGCTGTGTAAACTATCTAAACTTTAGATAAGATATATAGACAAGTTACTTGTTATAGTTCGTTTTTCATCTCGGATGCGCTTTAAATTGTAACTGAGGCGGTTTAGGGGGTGCAGGTAGGACACAGAGGCAAGTTCTCTGGTTCATGATACGCCTCTTTGTCCCCTATGCGCCGCTCCATGCCCCCCCCCAAAAAAAAATTACCGACACGCAGCTTGTCAGCAATCTCGAGGGGAAGGGGCGTCCCTTGCAGGAGAGTAGGGATGGTCGGAATTGCTGATTTCCGATTCCGCGGAAACTCCACATTCTGCCAATGCAGATTTCCGCTACCGCTGTATTCCGACGGTGTTTAGCAGTATTTTGATGGTATTCCGATTTCTGCGGAAAATTCCGCCTACCGATTACCGCACTACAAATCCTCAATCTCTGATTGGCTGGTTTGTCCTGAGTCTTCTGATTGCCTTAAAACTACCGACTATTAGTCTGGCGGATTTCCGCGGAAATTTCCACTACCGCTTACCGCACTACAAATCCTCAATCTCTGATTGGCTGATTCATCCCGAGTCTTCTGATTGGTTTAAAATTACCAACTATTGGTTTAGCGGATTTCCGCAGAAATTTCCGCTGCCGCTTACCGCAATACAAATCCTCATGCTCTGATTGGCTGATTCATCCCGAGTCTTCTGATTGGCTTAAAATGACAGATTATCGGTATAGTGGAAATCTACGTGATTTCCGATGAATTCCGCACACTAATTTCCGCGTACCGCATTCTGATGCGAAAATGTGACTTCCGATCGTAAATGCGGAAACTTCTGTTCTGCGGAATCCAAATGAGCATCCCTACGGGAGAGGCAATACTGCAAAACGCCCACTGGGGGGCGGTTTCTAACGCCCCTTCCCCAGCTCTCATTGGGCAGGTCTGCCTCTCTTCCACCTCTCCCCAGCCTCCCTCCACTCTGCTCTGTGATTTCTGGTCACAGGACCGCTAAAGTCAACGGCCTTTAACATCTCGTTTAAAAACCATTAAAAAAGCGTTTGCATAAAAATACTTTTTGGTGAAGATCTTGCAATCGATCCCCCACCGCCATGCCACTGTCCGGTATACTTTGTACACCTTTTTTTAAAGAAATTGTGGCTGCCTGCCATCAAACTAAGGCACCTTTCACATTTGGGCGTTTTCATTGCGTTGTGTTACCCTTTTTTACTGCAGGGTAATGCTAAAGCAATGAAATCCTATGAGGCATTAAATAGACTGTAACAACATTTTCAGCCTTATTTATTCTATCCTATCTGTTCCTATACCTGTTCTAATGTGGTCTGGATTACTGTAGCCTCTTCTAGTTGCACTGTCTGTAATATATCTTATCTTCTTTTCTTTGTCAAGCTTTGTCGACCCAGGGAGGAATGTGCTGCCTCTGCTATGATAGGGAGAAGTAAGTTATGTACGCCCCCTCCAGGCTCTGTGTGTGTGCTGTGTGCATGAGTCACAGGCCTGGTCTCTGCTCACAGCCAACCTGTCTGAGGTTCACGGAGCTGTGACCTTGTGAACAGCTGTGAGTGCAGAAAGATCAGTTCAGAGCCTAGACAAGCAACTAAGGCAACACTGGGAGTAACATTCCAGCAGTCAATTCAGGCTTGAGAGGAGTCACTGCAAACAGGCACCTGCTCTAATGCAGGGATGAACAGAAACTACGCCAGTGCAAATTTACGCATCTTAGTTCGCATGTACGCATCGTACTTCGTAGGTGAAGTTTCAAAACTATGCTTACGAATTTACGCGTAGCGAAGTACCGCTACGGGTAGCTTACTCCCACTATGCGTAGTTAACATGTGTATTGCATAGTGAACTACGAATGCGTTACTCGCAGCTAATCTTCCGCGTGTGATTGTATGTTTACAAATGTATGCATTGGAAAGGGGAATGTACAGTATGCATAGAAGAGTTCTCGGTATAAGCAATTAAAGAGGAATTAATGCGTAAAATTTTCTGCATACGGACATAAGCATCCGCATACACTACGTTTCGCTCTACGCGTAATTGCGTACTTTAACGAGTAGTCTACGAAATGCATAAGAACCGAATATTTGATTTCTAAACCGTAGTTTGGTGAAGCGTATTTGCGTAAAACTACGCATAGTTACAGCGTAGCGAAGTTGGCTGACTACAACCATCCCTGCTCTAATGATGTATTTCCTGTTTGGCGGCCATCTTCATTGTTTACAAAAACAATTAAAAAAACAGTGATTTTATCAGCGAGAAAGCAGCGGGGAGCGGTGAAAATGTCACAGAAGGGGCTAGGAGAAACAGGCTGGTACGTTTATTTATGTAAGATTTTCACAGTACAGATTCTCTTTAATACCTGCCGCTGTGCAATGTATTGGAAATATCCGATCTGAAGCGATGATAACAGCATAGTTACATAGTTACATAGTTATTTTGGTTGAAAAAAGACATACGTCTATCGAGTTCAACCAGTACAAAGTACAACTCCAGCCCGTCCCTCACGCATGTTATCGGCGAACGCGTGGCAACTGGAAGTCATATAAGTCAATGGCTCCGCAGATATTTTAAACTCTTTTGCATGCGCGGAAGCATATATTGGCAATACACTTCCTAGCAATTCTTAATTAGGCCACAGGAAGTGAGTGCTAGACAGCCTCACTTATAGTTTGGCTTGCAGCCAGAATAGAGATTACCGCACGTTGCCGTGGTTATTGCCAAAGTCTATTTTTAACGTTACGGTGCAATGTGATTATCTGATTGCACCACAACTACAAAGCTGGTTGCTGGTGTGAAATCAGCCTCAATGGAATCGCCATTAATGCGAATCTTTGTGCCGAAGTTCCCCAAAAACATTCATTTTGCGAATCTTCGTGGTAAATTTTGTTCATTCACTAGGTTCGTCCGTCATGGAGAGATGATGAAATGCTGCGAATGACATCTGAAGGACAAAGAATACTTATTCAGCTCACAAGCCGATGGCATTTTACAGAGTTATCCTTTAATGTGATATATTAAAACTGTGTACTTCATCTTTATGACCCTCTTCATAATGGGGCCTGCATTGAGATGTTGACTATTTTTGGTAATTGGTCCTCTGCCTTTGGTGTTGTTCAGTAGATCTAAGCTTCGGAAGTGAAAGCTGGAGACCTTCGGGAACAAAGGTAACGGTTGGCAGCTTCATGTGGCTTTTAAACATTCTTTTCAGCGTTAGACAGGACACCGCGAATAAAGGAAACTCGTTCCTTTCAAGTTGATTTCTGATACATATTGGAGTTGATGGAAAACACATTCCTAGCTGTGTTCAAAAGAATGTAATTATGATGGCTTGTGTGCTCTCGGTTTTATCTGTACGGAATTGCAAAATTTGCTTCCGCACACGATGGTGAGGACAAAACCATAAAATACTGTTAAAACAGATGCTTGTTCAGATATTGCCTCCTTCCTCCCCATTCTCCACCCCCAGCACTAATAATTGCCTCTGGGCTCATGCACCACTTCACAAGCCACATAAACAAACGTCAGATTTCCTTCCTTTTGGTAGAGGACACAACATGACCAATGCCTCAAGGACGGAGAAGTTTAGCAGATTCCAAGGAAAACATATGATATAGTTACGTTTTTTTCACGTTAGCCAGCACAAGTGTTCATAAATTAAACTTCTGTGGAAGAAAGTGCAGTGATGCATATATGCATACCTCCCAACTTTTTGAGATGAGAAAGAGGGACACTTAAGCCACGCCTCTGCCACACCCCTGATCGCAACCGTAGTCACACATGCCATAAAGATTTCTTAAAGTGAACCTCCGGACTAAAAATCAACTCAGCAGCACTGAAAAGGC
Organism: Hyperolius riggenbachi; assembly: GCF_040937935.1. Classification (NCBI taxonomy): domain Eukaryota; kingdom Metazoa; phylum Chordata; class Amphibia; order Anura; family Hyperoliidae; genus Hyperolius; species Hyperolius riggenbachi. The sequence continues at coordinate 50,834,844 of NC_090647.1, forward strand.
CTGGTGTTTCTTTAACAGTTTCACAGCATCAGAACTTTCTTTCTCTTATACAAGCCTCATTTTTAGCTGCACAGAAGAAAACTGCCCGGGCTTTTTTCCCCTGATGCTGTGCAAAGCATGATGGGATTTCTGATGTTGTTGTTCTCGTTCTGCTGTTTTGGTGCAATTTTTTTTTTTTACATTTTGAATTTGACATTTGAAGCCTAGCGTGTGCAGCTGGGAGGGGTTATCAGGACACAGGACAGTTAGAACTGTGTCTCCTGCTCCCTGTCACCTCCTTTCAACCAAAAAGATGGCTGCCTTCATGACAAAGATGGCAGCCCCCATGAATCACAAACATTTGCCTGTTGTTTTAAAACAGTGTGGGTAAGAGATTATATTACCTATGTATTCTAATTAACATAACTAATGTAACTTGATGACAGTATGTTTGTTTAGGCTGAAGTTCCTCTTTAAGAAAAAAATGTTTTATAATTCAAACCACACTGGTCCTTTCTATCCGGCTGCATTATCCTTCATATGAACATTTGAAAATAAGAAATACTGTATATTCCGGCATATAAGACGACTGGGCGTATAAGACGACCCCCAACTTTTCCAGTTAAAATAAAGAGTTTGGGATATACTCGTCGTATAAGGCTACCCCTCTTCCAACACACACCAAATAAAAATTAAAAAAACATCATATACTGATGCTACTGTATGTATGAACAGATAATGGTGCTGTGCTGTATGTGGTACCCAGTATAGAACAGTATACAGGCGATTGACTGGTTGGATTGGTCAACTCTCCCTCTCCCTAAGCGGACTGGTCAGCTCGCCCTGTCTCCTTGTTTATCAGAGCGGTATGGAAGAATAGATCGCGCTGTGTCCATAAAACACACCTCTTTCGGAGCTGGGAAAAAAGGGCGCAGGCAGCTAGTGGACAAAAAGGGCGCCGCCATTCACTCCCATAATAAGTAACGTTTAATGGGCGCAGAGCAGGAAAAAAGGGCGCCGGGGTAAATAAAGTTTACAAACGGCGCCCGGAGATGTTTAATGATTTATAACTAAGCTTGTGGTGATTTACATTTATAAAATGCACCCGTGCCGAATAACGTTTATAAAAATACTAAACATATTTATCCTATTTAACTAATTAAAACATTATTTAAAGTTTTATCCCTTACTGTTTTTGAAACATTATTCACAAAATAAAGCGATCAGTACGTAATGTAAATTGCAATATATTTTTTGGAGTCACAATTTGTAAAACATTATTATCCACATAATAAAGCGATGACTAAGGGGGGTGGTTAGGGTTAGGCATCACCAGGGGAGTCTTAGGTTTAGGCACCACCAGGGGGGTCTTAGGTTTAGGCACCACCAGGGGGGGTCTTAGGTTTAGGCACCACCAGGGGGGGGTCTTAGGTTTAGGCACCACCAGGGGGGTCTTAGGTTTAGGCACCACCAGGGGGGTCTTAGGTTTACGCACCACCAGGGGGGTCTTAGATTTAGGCACCACCAGGGGGGTCTTAGGTTTAGGCACCACCAGGGGGGTCTTAGGTTTAGGCACCACCAGGGGGGTCTTAGGTTTAGGCACCACCAGGGGGGTCTAGGGGTTAAGGATAGGTACAGGGAGGGTTCTGTGTGAGAGTAGTGTTAGGTATAGTAACATTACAATATAAATCACCAGAGGGGTGGTTAGGGTTAGGCACCACCAGGGGGATCTTAGGTTTAGGCTCCACCAGGAGGGTCTTAGGTTTAGGCACCACCAGGGGGGGGTCTTAGGTTTAGGCACCACCAGGGGGGTCTAGGGGTTAGGGATAGGTACAGGGAGGGTTCTGTGTGAGAGTAGGGTTAGGTATAGTAACATTACAATATAAATCACCAGGGGGGTGGTTAGGTTTAGGCACCACCAGGGGGGTCTTAGGTTTACGCACCACCAGGGGGGTCTTAGGTTTAGGCACCACCAGGGGGGTCTTAGGTTTAGGCACCACCAGGGGGGTCTTAGGTTTAGGCACCACCAGGGGTGTCTTAGGTTTAGGCACCACCAGGGAGGTCTAGGGGTTAGGGCATAGGTACAGGGAGGGTTCTGTGTGAGAGTTGTGTTAGGTATAGTAACATTACAATATAAATCACCAGGGGGGTGGTTAGGGTTAGGCACCACCAGGGGGATCTTAGGTTTAGGCTCCACCAGGAGGGTCTTAGGTTTAGGCACCACCAGGGGGGTCTTAGGTTTAGGCACCACCAGGGGGGTCTAGGGGTTAGGGATAGGTACAGGGAGGGTTCTGTGTGAGAGTAGGGTTAGGTATAGTAACATTACAATATAAATCACCAGGGGGGTGGTTAGGGTTAGGCACCACCAGGGGGGTCTTAGGTTTAGGCTCCACCAGGAGGGTCCTAGGTTTAGGCACCACCAGGGGGGTCTTAGGTTTAGGCTCCACCAGGAGGGTCCTAGGTTTAGGCACCACCAGGGGGGTCTTAGGTTTAGGCACCACCAGGGGGTCTTAGGGTTAGGCACCACCAGGGGGGTCTAGGGGTTAGGGATAGGTACAGGGAGGGTTCTGTGTGAGAGTAGGCTTAGGTATAGTTTTACTACAATTTTAGTAATATTTACTAATGTTTTACAACACTTATTACGAACGTAGTTATATTTATATCATCGTTATAAAGAATATTTTCAGATTTTATTATAAGAACAAACCATAAATGAAGGTTATTCACAATAATATACAATTATAAAAATTAATCATGTATTATTGTTATTTTAATAAACGTAATTATAAGTTTCACTTTTGAAACAGGAAAGATTAAAGTTTTCACAATTGCCGATTTCATAAACATTATTTAATGATTTATAAATTTGTTAAACATTATTTGTAAACGAAATATAGCACACTATTTTTATAAACGCTATTAATGATTAATTGTTAATTAGCGTTTACACCCCGCGCCCTTTTTGTCCGGGCGCCCTTTTTGTACGTACGCCCTCTTTCACCCTTCTGGCCTGCCCTAGTAAACTATTTACCTCCTTCTCTGCCTCTCAGAACTCACATGTGCGCCTGCGCCGCTTCACTACAGTCCTCAGCAGCGAGATCTGAGAGGCGGTAACAGGATAGGGCATATTACCCGTCATCAATGACACTCTGCGTATAAGACTCCTCCTGACTTTTCAGATGATTTTCAAGGCTTAAAAAGTAGTCTTATACGCCAGAATATACAGTATATCAATTTAAAAGAGGGGAATAAAGTTTAGAGGCAATCAAACACATTTTTCAGTAGAGAAATACATATATTTACATAGAAAGAGGGACAAAGTCCTGAAAGAGGGACAAATGAGGAGGAAAGAGGGACAGAGGGACAGGGCTCCCAAAGAGGGACTGTCCCTCCAAAAGAGGGACAGTTGTGAACTATGATATATGTAAGTAGCGAAAAGGAGAAGAGGAGGTGTGTTTGTTTCCATAACCGACTCAACAGTGGTGCCCCTGTACCCCAACCTATGCCCCTGTACCCCAACCTATCTATGTTCCAGCTTGCTCTTAGTTGTATGATATGGTGACTTGGATACGTCCATAATAAAAGAATTTGTCTTTTGAGGACATTGTGCGGGCCCTCCTTGTTAACTGCTTGCTCTTACCATCGCTGCCCCACTCTGTCTGATTATGTTTTTGTCGGATCCATCTGAAAATGGCGCCTGCAAATAATGGCGCATGGTGTTGCCGCTAATACGTTTGCCGCTTATCACTATTTAACGTTAAAGAGACTCTGTAACAATAAAAAGATCCCCTGGGGGGTACTCACCTCGGGTGGGGGAAGCCTCCGGATCCTAATGAGGCTTCCCACGCCGTCCTCTGTCCCACGGGGGTCTCTCCGCAGCCCTCCGAACAGCCGGCGACTGTGCCGACTGTCATTTCAATATTTACCTTTGCTGGCTCCAGCGGGGGCGCTGTGGCGGCTTTCCATTCCGAACTACACGGAAATACCCGATCTCATTCGGGTCCGCTCTACTGCGCAGGCGCAGGAAACTTGCGCCTGCGCAGTAGAGCGGACCCGACGGCGATCGGGTATTTCCGTGTAGTTCGGAGCCGACAGCCGTCAGAGCGCCTGCGCAGGAGCCAGGAAGGTAAATAATGACGTCACCGCTGCCCGGACTCCACGGAGGGCTGCAGCGAGACCCCTGACGGATGGAGGACGGCGTGGGAAGCCTAATTAGGATCCGGAGGCTTCCCCCACCCGAGGTGAGTACCCCCCAGGGGATCTTTTTATGTTACAGTTCCTCTTTAAAGCCTCATTGTTATTGAGCGTTAAAGCCTTATTGTTATTTAGCGTTAACACACAGAACTAGGGATGGGACGACGAATCTGGCGAATCTGGCGAATCCCTCGAATATTGGGAAATATTCGAGATTCGTGGATTCGAATCCCGACGCCATTTTCCACTATACGAATCTGCCGAATCCCGACGCTGCACCGCCGCTCGCACTCGTCCTCCTCCGACCTCCAAACGACCCTCCCCCGCGCCTCCTCCGCCCGCCCGCAAACTTAGTATCAGCTCACCTATCCAGAGCGAAGCGCAGAGCGGCAGACCTCTCGCTGACTTCCTGGTTCCCTCTAGTGACGGCTTTTACAATGACGTCATCAGTAAAAGCCGGTCTGGCCACAAGAGGGAACAGGGAAGTAACGAAGAGGCCTGCCACTCTGCGCTCCACGGGAAAGGTGAGTAGATACTTATGCAGGAGTGAGCACGGGGGGGGGGGGGGGGGGGTGCTACCTACCTACTTACCTACCTACCTACCAGCCACTATACCTACCTACCTACCACTATGCTTACCTACCTACCTACAGGCTACTATACCTACCTACCTACCACTATGCTTACCTACCTACCTACAGGCCACTATACCTACCTACCTACCTACCTACAGGCTCCTATAACCTACCTAAAGGCCCCCTATACATACGTACCTACCTACCTACCTAAAGGCCCCTATACCTACCTACCTACCTAAAGGCCCCTATACCAACCTACCTACCTAAAGGCCACTATACCTACCTACCTACAAACCTACCTATACTTAAGGCCCTATACCCTGCTACCTATATTGAAGGTCCCTTTACCTACCTACCTACCTACCTATACTGAAGGCACATGTACCTTACTACCTATACTGAAGGCCCCTATACTAGCTACCTACCTATACTGAAGGCACATATACCCTGCTACCTATACTGAAGGCCCCTATACCTAGTTACCTACCAATACTGAAAGCACATGTACCGTGCTACGTATACTGAAGGCCCCTATACCTTGCTACTGATACTGAAGGCACATGTACCTTGCTACCGATACTGAAGGCAGACAGACCTTGCTACCGATACTGAAGGCCTCTATACCCTGCTACCTACCTATACTGAAGGCACATATACCCTGATACCTATACTGAAGGCTAGAGTTGGGCCGAACGGTTCGCCTGCGAACGGTTCCATGCGAACTTCCGTGGTTCGCGTTCGCGTCCCGCAGGCGAACCTTTGCGGAAGTTCGGTTCGCCCCATAATGCACCATGGAGGGTCAACTTTGACCCTCTACATCACAGTCAGCAGGCACAGTGTAGCCAATTAGGCTACACTAGCCCCTGGAGCCACTCCCCCCTACTAAAAGGCAGGCAGCGGCGACCATTACGGTCACTCGTGTGCCTGCATTAGTGAGAGTAGGGCGAGCTGCTGCACACTCTCTCTCATAGGGAAAGATTAGTTAGGCTTGTCCCTGGCTGCATACCTGTTCTGTGAACCCACCACTGCATACCTGTACTGTGAACCCACCACTGCATACCTGTTCAGTGAACCTGCCACTGCATACCTGTACTGTTCAGTGAACCCGCCACTGTATACCTGTTCTGTTCAGTGAACCCGCCACTGCATACCTGTTCTGTTCAGTGAACCCGCCACTGCATACCTGTTCTGTTCAGTGAACCCGCCACTGCATACCTGTTCTGTTCAGTGAACCCGGCACTGCATACCTGTTCTGTTCAGTAAACCCGCCACTGCATACCTGTTCTGTTCAGTAAACCCGCCACTGCATACCTGTTCTGTTCAGTGAACAGTTTGGTGTGTCAGTGTGAAGCAGTACCTTAATTACGCTACCTGATTGATGTATACACATGCAAGATGTTTTAAAGCACTTTAGGCCTGTCATTTAGCATATAATATGATTGGCGTGTATCCCACTCCGCCATGCCCCCCTCCAGGTGTTAGACCCCTTGAAACATCTTTTCCATCACTTTTGTGGCCAGCATAAATTTTTTTTTTTTCAAAGTTCGCATCCCCATTGAAGTCTATTGCGGTTCGCGAACTTTAATGCGAACCGAACCTTCCGCGGAAGTTCGCGAACCCGGTTCGCGAACCTAAAATCGGAGGTTCGGCCCAACTCTACTGAAGGCCCCTATACCTTGCTATCTATACTGAAGGCACACGTACCTTGCTACCGATACTGAAGACACATGTACCTTGCTACCAATACTGAAGGCACACGTACCTTGCTACCGATACTGAAGACACATGTACCTTGCTACCAATACTGAAGGCACACGTACCTTGAAGGCCCATATACCCTGCTACCTATACTGAAGGCCCATATACCTTGCTACCTATACTGAAGGCCCATATACCTTGCTACCTATACTGAAAGCTACCAATATTGAAGGCACCCATACCTAGCTAGCTGTACTGAAGGCACCTTTACCTCGCTACCTATGCCTGGGTACCTATACTGCGGGCAGCTATACCACGGATCGCACAATTCTTATGTGCAGGATTCATTAGATTCGGGATTCGAAAGGTTCGAGATATTCGAGAACCTTTTTAGATTCAGATCCGGATTCGAAGAAATTGTGGATTCGTCCCATCCCTACACAGAACTCTCTCTGTACCTATCCCTAACCCCTAAACCCCCCCTGGTGGTGCCTAACCCTAACCACCCCCCTGGTGGTGCCTAACCCTAAGACCCACCTGGTGGTGCCTAACCCTAAGACCCCCCTGGTGGTGCCTAACCCTAAGACCCCCTGGTGGTGCCTAAACCTAAGACCCCCCTGGTGGTGCCTAACCCTAACCACCCCCCTGGTGGTGCCTAACCCTAACCACCCCCCTGGTGGTGCCTAACCCTAACCACCCCCTGGTGGTGCCTAACCCTAACCACCCCCCTGGTGGTGCCTAACCCTAAGACCCCCCTGATGGTGCCTAATCCTAACCACCCCCCCAGTGGTGCCTAACCCTAACCTTGACAGTGTTACATTAAATCCATTCACTGTTTTGCAGTTAAATAACGTCTGCAGTTTGGCTTATGTAGGGCGCTATTGATAAATAACGTTACTGTGGGCAATAACGTCTGCTGTTTGGCAAATGAACGGCACTATTGATAAATAACGTTAGTGTGTGCCACTATTGGTAAATAACGTTAGTGTGTTCCGTTTTTCTTCTTTTTTCCCTGTGCGCCATTATTATGCAGTACTAACGATAAATAGCGATAAGCGTATCTTTTTAATGTGGCGCCATTTTTATGCATAGGCGCTGTGCACCATTATTCTCTGATCCGGTTTTTGTCTGCAGTTTTATTAAGAGCTCAGCCAGTGGGACTACACTGCAGCCAGCTGCTCTCATTACTAGCCCAGCTTGCCTGCCCACCCTAACTGGTAAACAGCCAATCTGACTATGCTCTGCCTGCTGTTCCCACTGCCAACTCTGCCAGTCTTACCCTGCCTCCTGCTCCCATTAGTGGGCTGATCTATCTGATTATGCAAAGCACCCAGTTCCCATTAAAGGTACTGGTCCACTATCTTGTCATTTGCTCTGTTAAATTTCTATTTCTATTTAGAGTCCATACCCTGGGTGTGCCAGTGTTACCCTCCAGAGGCAGAGCATAGCAACTTCACAACTACTGCCTGTGTGCCTTAGTGGAACATAATAATAATACACAGGGGCGTAGCAATAGGGGTTGCAGAGGTTGCGACCGCATCGGGCCCTGGGGCCAGAGGGGGCCCCGAAGGGTCCTCCCTCAACTACAGTATTAGCTCTCTATTGGTCCTGTGCTCATAATAATCACTTCTATAGATACTTTGAATAGTGGTTATCATTAGCAAACTGTTCCCCATCCCCTTCTTGCACCTCTGACACTGTGTTTTCCATTGGCAGGTTTTGGTGCGCCGTATCAATTGTTACATATTGAGCGCTTGGGGGGCCCCATTGTAAAACTTGCATCGGGGTACAGGTAGTCGCCGACTTATGAAAGACCTAATAATACAAACAGCCTAAAAATGTGACATTTGTCTGTGGTAACAAGTGAAAATTGTTTTTCCAAAAAGACCTCGAAGTCTTTGAGGGGCAAAAAAAATTAAATGAAAAAAATTATTTTTAAAACTGGTAAAATGACATTTTGCTTTGGTACCCAAGGCATAGGGGGGGGGGGGGGGGGGGGGGGGGGGGGGGGGGGGGCAGAGGTGTCACAGTGGGGGGGGGGGGGCAGTGTAGGGGGGAAAAGAGGTGACAGAGTGAAACATTGAAGGCACAGGGGGGCATAGAGAGGTACAGGGGCCAGAGATGGTACAGTGTTTTGACTTATGGACAGATTCAGGTTAAGAACAGATCTACAGTCCCTATCTCCTTTGTTAACTGGGAACTACCTGTACGTTTACTAAAGGGTATGCTGGATGTCAATGCATTGTAATCCAAATTCATGTTCAGAGAAAAAAAACATAGCAGATCTCTCTAGGATCCCCTATAAACCATTAAGTGGGCCTTAGGTTAAATTAAGTTATCATTTGTTCAGCCTCATCTACATTGCTAATCACCAGGGCTATCCACAGGTTATCCCCTAAAACTGACAAATTGGCCTCACCCCTCCAGTTCCCAGCCTCCTCATTGGTGCAGAGGTAATCATCAATTACCAGGGCCATCCACAGGTTGTCCCCTAAATCGGACAATTTGGCACCACCCCTCCAGGCCCAAGTCTCCGTATTGGTGCAGAGGTAATCACCAATCAACACGATTATCCATGGTTCTCCCCTAAAACTGGCCCTTGATGTGATAGCTGCAACAAAATGCATTGTCTTCCCATGCATTACTTTATAGTGAAAGAGAAAAAAAATGATATGCCGTACAAAGTGATGCCGGATTAGCGAAATCTGTGCGGTCTTGGGGAGGTAGCCAATGCCGAGGTGACACAGAGGCAGGCACGTGCAGAGGGGGGTGCTCTGGGTGCCCAGGCAACCCCCCCTTTTTAAAATCAGCAAAAAAGGCCCCTCTGATCGCGCAAAATAACCCCCGCCCCCTACCGCGGTAAGCCCCGCCCACCCGCGAGAAGCTCCGCCTCCGCCTGAGGCACTTTCAGGTGAAGAGGCCTGGATAGGAATCCTAGTGTGGCATACTGACCTCACCCTCCACCTAGGACCCATACTGACCACTACCTCCCCAAGCACTCATAGTGACTTCTCCCTCACCCACAGGGACCTCACCATCCACCTAGCACCCACAGTGACTTCTCCCTCCCCAGCACCCACAGTGACCTCTCCCTCCACCTAGCACCCACAGTGACCTCTCCCTTCCCAGCACCCACAGTGACCTCTCCCTCCACCTAGCACCCACAGTGACCTCTCCCTCCACCTAGCACCCACAGTGACCTCTCCCTCCACCTAGCACCCACAGTGACCTCTCCCTCCACCTAGCACCCACAGTGACCTCTCCCTGCACCTAGCACCCATAGTGACCTCTCCCTCCACCTAGCACCCACAGTGACCTCTCCCTCCACCTAGCACCCACAGTGACCTCTCCCTCCACCTAGCACCCACAGTGACCTCTCCCTGCACCTAGCACCCACAGTGACCTCTCCCTCCACCTAGCACCCACAGTGACCTCTCCCTCCCACAGTGACCTCTCCCTCCACCTAGCACCCACAGTGACCTTTCCCTGCACCTAGCACCCACAGTGACATCTCCTTTCCCAGCACCCACAGTGACCTCTTCCTCCCCCAGCACCCACAGTGACCTCTCCCTCCCCCAGCACTCACAGTGACCTCTCCCTCCACCTAGCACCCACAGTGACCTCTCCCTGCACCTAGCACCTACAGTGACATCTCCTTCCCCAGCACCCACAGTGACCTCTCCCTTACTCAGCACCCACAGTGACCTCTCCCTCCACCTAGCACCCACAGTGACCTCTCCCTCCACCTAGCACCCACAGTGACCTCTCCCTCCACCTAGCACCCACAGTGACATCTCCTTCCCCAGCACCCACAGTGACCTCTCCCTTACTCAGCACCCACAGTGACCTCTCCCTCCACCTAGCACCCACAGTGATCTCTCCCTCCACCTAGCACCCACAGTGACCTCTCCCTCCACCTAGCACCCACAGTGACATCTCCTTCCCCAGCACCCACAGTGACCTCTCCCTCCACCTAGCACCCACAGTGACCTCTCCCTCCACCTAGCACCCACAGTGACATCTCCTTCCCCAGCACCCACAGTGACCTCTCCCTCCCACAGTGACCTCTCCCTTCACCTACCACCCACAATCACCTCTCCTTCCCCAAATCTAGCAGTGATCCTGCCTACCCCAGCACCCACACTGACCTATCCTTCCCCCAGCACCCACAGGGACCTCTCCCTCCAATTAGCACCCACAGTGACCTCTCCCTCCCCAGCACCCACAGTGACCTCTCCCTCCACCTAGCACCCACAATGACCTCTCCCTCCACCTAGCACCCACAGTGACCTCTCCCTCCACCAGCACCCACAGTGACCTCTCCCTCCACCTAGCACCCACAATGACCTCTCCCTCCACCTAGCACCCACAGTGACCTCTCCCTCCACCAGCACCCACAGTGACCTCTCCCTCCACCAGCACCCACAGTGACCTCTCCCTCCACCTAGCACCCACAGTGACTTATCCCTCCCCAGCACCCACAGTGACCTCTCCCTCCACCTAGCACCCACAGTGACCTCTCCCTTCCCAGCACCCACAGTGACCTCTCCCTCCACCTAGCACCCACAGTGACCTCTCCCTCCACCTAGCACCCACAGTGACCTCTCCCTCCACCTAGCACCCACAGTGACCTCTCCCTCCACCTAGCACCCACAGTGACCTCTCCCTGCACCTAGCACCCATAGTGACCTCTCCCTCCACCTAGCACCCACAGTGACCTCTCCCTCCACCTAGCACCCACAGTGACCTCTCCCTCCACCTAGCACCCACAGTGACCTCTCCCTGCACCTAGCACCTACAGTGACCTCTCCCTCCACCTAGCACCCACAGTGACCTCTCCCTCCCACAGTGACCTCTCCCTCCACCTAGCACCCACAGTGTCCTTTCCCTGCACCTAGCACCCACAGTGACATCTCCTTTCCCAACACCCACAGTGACCTCTCCCTCCCCCAGCACCCACAGTGACCTCTCCCTCCCCCAGCACTCACAGTGACCTCTCCCTCCACCTAGCACCCACAGTGACCTCTCCCTGCACCTAGCACCCACAGTGACATCTCCTTCCCCAGCACCCACAGTGACCTCTCCCTTACTCAGCACCCACAGTGACCTCTCCCTCCACCTAGCACCCACAGTGACCTCTCCCTCCACCTAGCACCCACAGTGACATCTCCTTCCCCAGCACCCACAGTGACCTCTCCCTTACTCAGCACCCACAGTGACCTATCCCTCCACCTAGCACCCACAGTGATCTCTCCCTCCACCTAGCACCCACAGTGACCTCTCCCTCCACCTAGCACCCACAGTGACATCTCCTTCCCCAGCACCCACAGTGACCTCTCCCTCCACCTAGCACCCACAGTGACCTCTCCCTCCACCTAGCACCCACAGTGACATCTCCTTCCCCAGCACCCACAGTGACCTCTCCCTCCCACAGTGACCTCTCCCTTCACCTACCACCCACAATCACCTCTCCTTCCCCAAATCTAGCAGTGATCCTGCCTACCCCAGCACCCACACTGACCTATCCTTCCCCCAGCACCCACAGGGACCTCTCCCTCCAATTAGCACCCACAGTGACCTCTCCCTCCCCAGCACCCACAGTGACCTCTCCCTCCACCTAGCACCCACAATGACCTCTCCCTCCACCTAGCACCCACAGTGACCTCTCCCTCCACCAGCACCCACAGTGACCTCTCCCTCCACCTAGCACCCACAATGACCTCTCCCTCCACCTAGCACCCACAGTGACCTCTCCCTCCACCAGCACCCACAGTGACCTCTCCCTCCACCAGCACCCACAGTGACCTCTCCCTCCACCTAGCACCCACAATGACCTCTCCCTCCACCTAGCACCCACAGTGACCTCTCCCTCCACCAGAACCCACAGTGACCTCTCCCTCCACCTAGCACCCACAATGACCTTTCCCTCCACCTAGCACCCACAGTGACCTCTCCCTCCACCAGCACCCACAGTGACCTCTCCCTCCACCTAGCACCCACAATGACCTCTCCCTCCACCTAGCACCCACAGTGACCTCTCCCTCCACCAGCACCCACAGTGACATCTCCCTCCCACAGTGACCTCTCCCTCCCACAGTGACCTCTCCCTCCACCTAGCACCCACAGTGACATCTCCTTCCCCAGCACCCACAGTGACCTCTCCCTCCACCAGCACCCACAGTGACCTCTCCCTCCACCTAGCACCCACAATGACCTCTCCCTCCACCTAGCACCCACAGTGACCTCTCCCTCCACCAGCACCCACAGTGACCTCTCCCTCCCACAGTGACCTCTCCCTCCCACAGTGACCTCTCCCTCCACCTAGCACCCACAGTGACATCTCCTTCCCCAGCACCCACAGTGACCTCTCCCTCCACCAGCACCCACAGTGACCTCTCCCTCCACCAGCACCCACAGTGACCTCTCCCTCCACCTAGCACCCACAGTGACCTCTCCCTCCACCTAGCACCCACAGTGACCTCTCCCTGCACCTAGCACCCACAGTGACCTCTCCCTGCACCTAGCACCCACAGTGACCTCTCCCTCCCACAGTGACCTCTCCCTCCCACAGTGACCTCTCCCTCCCACAGTGACCTCTCCCTCCACCTAGCACCCACAGTGACCTCTCCCTCCACCAGCACCCACAGTGACCTCTCCCTGCACCTAGCACCCACAGTGACCTCTCCCTCCCACAGTGACCTCTCCCTCCCACAGTGACCTCTCCCTCCCACAGTGACCTCTCCCTCCACCTAGCACCCACAATGACCTCTCCCTCCACCTAGCACCCACAGTGACCTCTCCCTCCACCAGCACCCACAGTGACCTCTCCCTCCACCTAGCACCCACAATGACCTCTCCCTCCACCTAGCACCCACAGTGACCTCTCCCTCCACCAGCACCCACAGTGACCTCTCCCTCCCACAGTGACCTCTCCCTCCCACAGTGACCTCTCCCTCCACCTAGCACCCACAGTGACATCTCCTTCCCCAGCACCCACAGTGACCTCTCCCTCCACCAGCACCCACAGTGACCTCTCCCTCCACCAGCACCCACAGTGACCTCTCCCTCCACCTAGCACCCACAGTGACCTCTCCCTCCACCTAGCACCCACAGTGACCTCTCCCTGCACCTAGCACCCACAGTGACCTCTCTCTGCACCTAGCACCCACAGTGACCTCTCCCTCCACCAGCACCCACAGTGACCTCTCCCTCCACCTAGCACCCACAGTGACCTCTCCCTCCACCTAGCACCCACAGTGACCTCTCCCTGCACCTAGCACCCACAGTGACCTCTCCCTGCACCTAGCACCCACAGTGACCTCTCCCTCCCACAGTGACCTCTCCCTCCCACAGTGACCTCTCCCTCCCACAGTGACCTCTCCCTCCACCTAGCACCCACAGTGACCTCTCCCTCCACCAGCACCCACAGTGACCTCTCCCTGCACCTAGCACCCACAGTGACCTCTCCCTCCCACAGTGACCTCTCCCTCCCACAGTGACCTCTCCCTCCCACAGTGACCTCTCCCTCCACCTAGCACCCACAATGACCTCTCCCTCCACCTAGCACCCACAGTGACCTCTCCCTCCACCAGCACCCACAGTGACCTCTCCCTCCACCTAGCACCCACAATGACCTCTCCCTCCACCTAGCACCCACAGTGACCTCTCCCTCCACCAGCACCCACAGTGACCTCTCCCTCCCACAGTGACCTCTCCCTCCCACAGTGACCTCTCCCTCCACCTAGCACCCACAGTGACATCTCCTTCCCCAGCACCCACAGTGACCTCTCCCTCCACCAGCACCCACAGTGACCTCTCCCTCCACCAGCACCCACAGTGACCTCTCCCTCCACCTAGCACCCACAGTGACCTCTCCCTCCACCTAGCACCCACAGTGACCTCTCCCTGCACCTAGCACCCACAGTGACCTCTCCCTGCACCTAGCACCCACAGTGACCTCTCCCTCCCACAGTGACCTCTCCCTCCCACAGTGACCTCTCCCTCCCACAGTGACCTCTCCCTCCACCTAGCACCCACAGTGACCTCTCCCTCCACCAGCACCCACAGTGACCACTCCCTCCCACAGTGACCTCTCCCTGCACCTAGCACCTACAGTGACCTCTCCCTCCCACAGTGACCTCTCCCTCCCACAGTGACCTCTCCCTCCCACAGTGACCTCTCCCTCCACCAGCCCCCACAGTGACCACTCCCTCCCACAGTGACCTCTCCCTCCACCAGCCCCCACAGTGACCACTCCCTCCCACAGTGACCTCTCCCTTCACCTACCACCCACAATCACCTCTCCTTCTCCAAATCTAGCAGTGATCCTGCCTATCCCAGCACCCACACTGACCTATCCTTCCCCCAGCACCCACAGGGACCTCTCCCTCCAATTAGCACCCACAGTGACCTCTCCCTCCCCAGCACCCACAGTGACCTCTCCCTTCACCTACCACCCACAATCACCTCTCCTCCCCCAAATCTAGCAGTGATCCTGCCTACCCCAGCACCCACACTGACCTATCCTTCCCCCAGCACCCACAGTGATCTTTCCCTCCCCCAGAGGCTACCCTCCTGTCCCCTGCAGCACTTACAGGGACCTCCAATCCCAAAAGCAGCGCCCACACTGATCTCTCCCAACACACAGCATCCACAACTACTCCCTCCTCCAATAACTACAATGACCTCTCCCAGCACCCACAGTGACCTCCCCTTCCTCCAGCACTCATACTGACCTCTTCCTTCCACAGAACCCACAGTGACCTACCCTTCCCCCAGCACCCACACTGACCTCTACCTCCCCCAGCACCCACACTGACCTCTACCTCCCCCAGCAGCAACTATGCTATTCATAGCAGTACCCACAGTGACCTCCCACTCCCTGCACCCACAGCAATCCCACCAATATTCAGCGACCACATTACACTCAACCAGTAACCCCCACTATAGCAAGCACCCAGCACTTGCACCAAGCAACTTTCACCCAATACTTATATCCGACCTCCATATGGCACTTAGTACTTGCATCATTCACCCTATAGCTGGCACCCAGTACTCACACCCACTTGGCACAGTACTTGCACATTATCTGAACTCACATAAACCAGTACTAGCACCCAAAGTACCTGCACTCAGAATCCACATGACACACAATGCCCACCCATAGCTAGCACCTAGTGCAGGCAATGCACCAAGTAGTCGCACCAATGTACCTGCACCCAACACCCACATGTTTCATCTGCAGTAGTTCCAGTTGCACTAAGCCACCACTTGGTGCCCAGCACAAACACCAAACACTCACATATGACATCCAGTACTTGCACCCAGAACTCACAAGGGCTTGAGTAACTGCAATCAACACCTACATGATGCTTGACACCAACCCATACAGCCAGAATCCACATGACACCCTGTGTCAGCACCCAGAACCCACATGGCACCCAGCATCTGCATTTAGCACTCACATGACAACAAATACCCCACTAGCCAGCACCCATTACCCAGATGTTACCATGTACTCGCTCCCAGTACCCACTTGGCACTCAGTATTTGCACCTAAGACCCACATGACACCCTATAACCCCCATAATCAACACCCACATGGCATAGTACTCACACAGCACAAAGTTCCAAAGCCATTATATGCACCTAGTACCCATCCATGGCCAGCACTCAAATAGCAACCAGTACCCACCCTTGGTCTGAACCCATATGAGACTCAGCTCTCTCCCATGGCACACATCCAGACCACACATGGCACTCCCTGCTCACTCATGTCCAACACTCACATGGCTCCCTGTACCAATTAGCACTCACATGGCACCCACTATTGTTTATCGCCTTCTGCTACTCATTCAGCACCCAATACAGCATAGCATCCACTGCAAATAAACACACAATACAAACTGGACCTTGGTACCCACAGCAGCTTGACACGGACTGTACTTTGGCACATCGGCACCCACTGCAAATTAGCACAAACTGGACCTTTGCGTCTTACCACCCACTGCATCTGGGCACCCACTGCACCTTGGCACTTACTGCAGTTTTGCATCTACTAATGCTTAGCAACCACTGCATATTGGCAACTACTGCTTCTTTGCCTGAAAAGAAGCTTGGGTGCTGATCTAGAGGGACAGAGGTCCCAGTAATGAAAGGTGAATCCATGCCTACATCAGGCTCCACTGTGCCCACACTAATAGTGCGCACCTATGACTGCTGATTTGAGGGTGGTGGCACCAAAGAAGTTGGTTGGAAGAAGACACAAACGCTGCCTGATACTTCTATAAAGGTGTGTGTGTGTGTGGTGGGGGGTTAAGACTGCCTAGTGCTTTCTGGAGAAGGGGTATGACATACACAATTTAGCACGATTTATCGATTAGGGCCCCTTTTTCAAATTTGAGCACCCCCCCCCTTGAGAATCCTCTGCACGGCCCTGCACAGAGGAGTCACCTTTCCCAGTTTGTGGTTATGAAAGACAGATTATCCATGCTAAGAGGAGTTAAATACTAAATGTAACCATTTTATTATCTCCACAGGACAAGCATAAAGAGTAGCAAGACCATATTAACAAACATAATCTATGCCAATAACCCTTATACCACAGCACATAGGTTACACACATCTAGTCAAAATACTTAGGTGCTATTAAAATGTGAAAGTAAGAACAAGCACAACTTTTTATACTGTAAGTGTACTTAAAAAATTGCTGGACCGGAAGTCTGCACACCTTGGTCAAGCCTAGGTTGAGGATCAGTAGAAGTCTTTTGGAAGCAGCAGAATTAGGTACCAGTTTGTATAGTTTTTGTGCTCTAAATAGAGTTCATTGTAAACGTACGGCTCTGCAACACCAAGGCTTGAGTATATCTGAGAACCAATGCCCAAATCAAGCATTTGGAAACAAAGATGATGGAAGGCAAGTAGTGGTTAGCATTAGAGGCTAACCAATTATCTCTTATTAGAGTAGCCAGCACTTTAACTTGGGATTTGACTTTGAGGGGGAGGTGAGGCTAGAGTTAGACTTTAGGAAGGATTTTCTGTTAGGGGGAGGTAGAAATTAGGTGTCTGGAGGGAGTTTTCATTACTTGGGGGAACTTTAAGTTTAGTTTCAGGAAGGTCTTCATGTTGGTAAGGTTCGGATTTGGTATCAGGAAAAGTTTTCTGTTGCAGGAAGTTCGAAGACATGCCAACAAAAAGTTGTTTAGGTGATACGTTTAATGACTAACTATACAAGATGTCTTTGCAAGCTTTAAGTTTCTTCTACAGGCATGTTACAGAACTGGATAAGAACCATACTCGGCTGTCAACCTCTCGAACTCCCTCAACATACTCTCCACCACCGCCACCAGTGCCCCCGTCTTCCCTGAAGGCTGCAGGCTGTGTTTTGGTCAACCTTCCGACAAGACTAAACTGATCTGACTTTTGTGTCACAAAACTTGGGAATTGTTCTGCATGCTTGTGTGCCCTATCTATCCTATCCATCTACGTACCTCCATCTTCTACTTGAGATATGTATTGTGCCAAGCCCAATTCCGGGCATGACCCAATCATGCTCGACGAAATAAACAACTCGGATTCTGAATGAGGGCACTAGTGTGAAAGCATCCTTAAAATGAATGGAAATGGGAAAAACGCTAGACTGAGATGAAAAGACTAGAGATTTTTTACACTAAAGTCTTCAGAATACAGAGCTCTTCTTTTAGGCTTCTGCCTCCGATTTCTTTGTTTTTACGTGATTTTGTGCAGCCCGGAAACAGCTGTATTTCTTGTAATTGTCTTGTTGAAATTATGGCTGTTGCAGAATCAGCGACATAAAACCAGGATAGAGAATAAATTGCCCAATTGTCTAAAATGTGCTTTAGGATAACAAATTGCAACAGCGAGCGCTCTATCATGATCTGGCGGCCAGCTCTTGGGATTACAGTAAACATTGGCGCTGCTTAAATCCATTTCCAATAGATTCGTTTTTTTTACACTCGAGTACGGTAACTCAAGCCAATTGCCTTCTGTTGGGTGAATGTGCAAGAAAAAGAAAAAAAAAGAAACATTTCGAGATTGCAAGCATTTAAAGGAAACCAGAGACATAAAGAAATAAACGTTCTATATGTATACATGGGGCTTCCTCCAACCCCCTCTGCACCGATCACTCTCACGCCATCTTCCTCTGCCTCCTCCGAACGAACCCTGGTAGAGGCCCCATTAGCTTGGCCAGGAAGTTCGCACTGCGCTGGCGCAGCCTGGGAGTACTACTGTGCAAGCACAGAATGTTCTCAGATGTGGGAGCGAGATGGGGGTGTGCGCATGGGCAAACTGCGCCTGCGCCAACTGGACCCGACTGGTCCAGCTAGCGGGGCTTCTACTGGGCGAATGAGGAGGCGAAGGAAGACTGCGTGAGAACGATCTGCGTGGAGGGGGCTGGAGGAAGCCCCAGGTATGTATAAAACTTTTTTAACCTTACGTCTCAGGTACACTTTAAAGAGGAACTTTAGCTTAAAGGGGAAAAAAATCAATCAATATATTGCAAAGTGAGAAGTTAACAAATAGAAGAGGGATCAAGAAATGATGAATATTCACCATGTTATTTGTTCAGGTTGTTTGGTCCACATTCAGCCTACATGTACTCATCTTTACTGCTAGCAGACAAAAAAAACCCTAGTCAACAGCATCAACTGATATTATTTATTTATAAACACACCCACTAACTTTGCGATAGGCTAAAATATTGTTTTGTGGTTTTTTTTTTTTTTAGAGTTGTACATATGCACAGAGGGAGATACTGGTTGCTTGGCGCTTGGAAACAGCTGATCTTTCCCACAATGCAACAAGGTTCACAGACAGGAAACTGTCAGGACCTTGGTCCTGACATCACACTGTGGGAGGGGTTTCACCTAAATAAAAATAGCAGCCATACAGACCTCCCTGATGATCTATTCGAGAAATGGTAAAGATTTCTCTTGGGAAAGGGGGGTATCAGCTACTGATAGGAATGAAGTTCAATCCTGGGTTACAGTTCCTCTTTGAAAGGAAACCTATTCTGTTATATGTGTAAAATGTTATATCATAAAATACAGTAAGACGTTAGGTTGAAACTGAAGTTATTGTCATGGGAGGTCAGCAGCGCATGGCTTCAAAACAGCTCCCCTCTTAATCGGCACCTAGCAGACAGAATGAGGTTTTAAAACTGCAACTGTGACATACCGTAATGATGCAAGGGGCTCGATTCACAAAGCGGTGCTAACCCAGTTAAAGACTTTAGGGGCCTGATTCACAAAGCGGTGCTAACAGTTAGCACGCTGGTGAAAAGCCCTTTATCATGCCTAAACTCAGTTTAGGCATGATAAGTTTAGGTGTGATAAGTTTAGGTGTGATAAGTTTAGGCATGATAAGTTTAGGTGTGATAAGTTTAGGCATGCTAAGTTTAGATAAGTTTATTACGCGCGCAAAGTCCCGCACGCAAAGCAGCGCCATTAAACTCTATGCAAAGTGCACCAGACTTTGCTAGCGCAAAACTTTTGATCAGCTGTGCACTGCGGTGCTAACCCAGTTGGTGCTTAAACTTATCACGCCTAAAAACTTATCACACCTAAACTTATCATGCCTAAACTTATCACACCTAAACTTATCACACCTAAACTTATCACGCCTAAACTGGCTTTTCACCAGCATGGTGCAATGGTTATCATGCCTAAAGTCTTTTAGGCATGCTAACTGGGTTAGCACCGCTTTGTGAATCGAGCCCATCATGCCTAAACAGAGTTTAGGCGTGATAAAGGGCTTTTCACCACGGTGCTAACTGTTAGCACCGCTTTGTGAATCAGGCCCTTTAGGCGTGATAACCATTTTTATCATGCCTAAACTCAGTTTAGGCATGATAAGTTTAGGCATGATAAGTTTAGATAAGTTTAGATCGTGCGCAAAGTCCCGCACGCAAAGCAGCGCCATTAATATCTATGCAAAATGCACCAGACTTTGCTAGCGCAAAACTTTTGATCAGCTGTGCACTGCGGTGCTAACCCAGTTGGTGCTTAAACTTATCACGCCTAAAAACTTATCACACCTAAACTTATCATGCCTAAACTTATCATGCCTAAACAGAGTTTAGGCGTGATAAAGGGCTTTTCACCAGGGTGCTAACTGTTAGCACCGCTTTGTGAATCAGGCCCATCACGCCTAAACTTATCATGCCTAAACTTATCACGCCTAAACTTATCACGCCTAAACTTATCACGCCTAAACTTATCACATATGGGGCCTGATTCACAAAGCGGTGCTAACAGTTAGCACGCTGGTGAAAAGCCCTTTATCACGCCTAAACTCAGTTTAGGCATGATAAGTTTAGGTGCGATAAGTTTTGGTGTGATAAGTTTAGGCATGATAAGTTTAGGTGTGATAAGTTTAGGCATGATAAGTTTAAGCACCAACTGCGTTAGCACCGCAGTGCACAGCTGATCAAAAGTTTTGCGCTAGCAAAGTCTGGTGCACTTCGCATACAGTTTAATGGCGCTGCTTTGCGTGCGGGACTTTGCACGCTATCTACACTTATCTAAACTTAGCATGCCTAAACTTATCACACCTAAACTTTTCACACCTAAACTTATCACGCCTAAACTGGCTTTTCACAAGCGTGGTGCAATGGTTATCACGCCTAGGGCTCGATTCACAAAGCGGTGCTAACCCAGTTAGAGACTTTAGGCGTGATAACCATTTTTATCATGCCTAAACTCAGTTTAGGCATGATAAGTTTAGGCATGATAAGTTTAGGCATGCTAAGTTTAGATAAGTTTAGATCGCATGCAAAGTCCCGCACGCAAAGCAGCGCCATTAAACTCTATGCAAAGTGCACCAGACTTTGCTAGCGCAAAACTTTTGATCAGCTGTGCACTGCAGTGCTAACCCAGTTGGTGCTTAAACTTATCACGCCTAAAAACTTATCACACCTAAACTTATCACACCTAAACTTATCATGCCTAAACAGAGTTTAGGCGTGATAAAGGGCTTTTCACCAGGGTGCTAACTGTTAGCACCGCTTTGTGAATCAAGCCCCTAAAGTCTCTAACTGGGTTAGCACCGCATTGTGAATCGAGCCCATAGGGCTCGATTCACCAAGCGGTGCAAAGTGTTAGCACCGTGGTGAAAAGGCCCTTATCACGCCTAAAGTCACTTTAGGCATGATAAGAAGAAACCCGCGCGAAGTTGCCGCGCGTACGCGCGTAAGTGCGCGCGCAACACCCGACGCTTCGCGCGAAGCTCCCATTAAGCCCTATGGGACTTTGCGCGCGCCCTCACGCGCGTACGCGCGAACGCGCTTACGCGCGGTAACTTCGCGCGAAGAGCAGGAAAAATCGGTGATAACTCAGTGGTGAAAAGGTCATCACGCCTAAAGGGCTCGATTCACAAAGCGGTGCTAAGCCAGTTAGAGACTTTAGGCATGATAACCATTGCACCACTCTGGTGAAAAGCCAGTTTAGGTGTGATACGTTTAGGCATGATAAGTTTAGGTGTGATAAGTTTAGGCATGCTAAGTTTAGATAAGTTTAGATCGCTTGCAAAGTCCCGCACGCAAAGCAGCGCCATTGAACTTTATACGAAGTACACCAGACTTTGCTAGCGTAAAACTTTTGATCAGCTGTGCACTGCGGTGCTAACGCAGTTGGCGCTTAAACTTAGCATGCCTAAACTTATCACACCTAAACTTATCATGCCTAAACTTATCACACCTAAACTTATCACACCTAAACTTATCATGCCTAAACTGAGTTTAGGCATGATAAAGGGCTTTTCACCAGCGTGCTAACTGTTAGCACCGCTTTGTGAATCAAGCCCCAAGTCTTTTAGGCGTGATAACTGGGTTATCACCGCTTTGTGAATCGAGCCCATAAACTTATCACACCTAAACGTATCACACCTAAACTTATCACGCCTAAACTTATCACGCCTAAACTTATCACATCTAAACTTATCACACCTAAACTTATCATGCCTAAACTTATCACACCTAAACTTATCACACCTAAACTTATCATGCCTAAACTGAGTTTAGGCGTGATAAAGGGCTTTTCACCAGCGTGCTAACTGTTAGCACCGCTTTGTGAATCAGGCCCAATGTCATAAATAAAGCTACATAACTGAAAATAAAAATATGAGATGCTTTTATTTGCCACGAATGTTCTATAAATTTTCCGTACGACACATACATTATCTCATAAGTTTATTTTTGCTTTAGGTTTGCTTTAAAGTCATGTGACCAGGTTTATTCTACACAGCATGTTTAGCAGCACAGCCATGTGACGTGAGAAAAGGGGAGAATTCTGCTTACTGAGCTATATTAGTTGGTATATTTCGGTCTTGGCCCGGAGAGGAGCTTTCAGCCTTCTCTGCATAAGCGCAGCACTGAGCAGCTCTGGATGAATGTACCTTGCTTCACTGCTGACCGACATAATTAGTGTAATGGGCAATGGATTCACTTCATGTGCTGAAAGGCAATCTGAGTACTTGGAGGCTAATCTCATTTTCTCTAATTAAATCGAGCATCACAGCAATTCTGCTTGTTGATTCGTTTAGGAGGGATGGAAGTTAATTTTTAGTATCACCTGTGGGGGTCTTTTGTGAAAGGTGAGCTGAAATGGGAAGAGTTGCTGTGTGCAGAAGAGTGTAATGCCTCCCCCCTCCCAATTCTCAGTACATTGCCTGTGTCTTTGTGTGATTTACAGTATAATCCAAAAAGCCAAGGTCAGATTTATACTTTTTCCTTCCCTTGGACAACTTGCTACTAGAGATGGGCCGAACTTTGCACTGGCGGACAGTACCCGGCTAAGAACGTGTGTTCGCACTCACATCGGGCAGGCGAATGCATAACGTGTTTGACACACCCCCTATACATCGTCATGGAGCCAAAGTTTGACCCCTCACCCCAGAGTCAGCAGGCACATGGCAGCCAATCAGCTAGCACTCCCTCCAGACCCCCCCCCCCCCCCCATAAAAACACCAGCACGGCAGCCATTTTACACTCTGCCTGTGTGTTGTGTTAAGGAGTGTAGGGGGAGATCTATGCTGCCATTAGGGAAAGCGTTAGTTAGGTCTCTGTTCTGTGTCCCTGCGTCCTGAGCACCCAAGAGCCCTTATAAGGGGCTGGTACATTGGTTTTCTTGATATACTCTATATACTGGCGTATAAGGCTACTTTTTAACCCTTGAAAATCTTCTGAGAAGTCAGGGGTAGTCTTATACGCTGGGTGTCATTGCTGCCGAGTGATACTCCCTATCCTGTTACCGCCTCTCGATCTCGCTGCTGAGGACTGTGGTGAAGCAGCGCAGGCCCTCATGTGCGAGATCTGAGAGGCAGAAAAGGAGGTAATTAGGATACAAGGACGGGCCAGACGGGTGAAAGAGGCGTGTTTTATGGGCACAGCGCAATCTATTCTTCCATATTGCTCTGATAAACAGGGAGACAAGGTGAGCTGACCAATCCACTTAGGGAGAGGGAGAACTGACCAATCCAAACAGCCAATCCAGGGCCGGGCCGAGGCATAGGCTGGAGAGGCTCCAGCCTCAGGACGCAGTGTAGGAGGGGGGCACACAATTCATTCAGCTGTCATTCCTAATTGTCTTTGAAGCAGAAAGAAATAAGAAAAGGGGATACATAGCAGTGACTGCAAGCCAGATAACTAGAAATTGAGGTGTTAGGGAGGTTGTGGGCCCTCTTAGTTTAATAACAATCGGTGTGTGATGCCTGGGGTGGCAGAGATGGAGGGGCGCACTTTGGTGTCTCAGCCTTGGGTGCTGGAGGACCTTGTCCCGCCTCTGAGCCAATCGCCTGTATATTCTTATATACTGGGTACCACATACAGTACAGCAACAGTATCTGTTCATGCAAAGCACAAGTTTATGATGTTTTTTTAATTTTTTTTTTTGGGGGGGTGTGCGTTGGAAGAGGGGTAGTCTTATACGGGGAGTATATCCCGACCCAAACTCTATATTTTGACTGGAAAAGTTGGGAGTCGTCTTATACGCCCAGTCGTCTTATATGCCGGAATATACGGTAGTTATATTGCAGTTCTGTGTGTCTGACTGTCCACTGCACTGACGTTAGCTGTTGGACACAGGTGTGCACCTGCTAGTGGTACAGTACCTTGCACCATACCCCTCATAAGTGCTTTTTTCGCTCTGTCTTGATATAGTTATTTATCATTGTAATCACTGTTATTTATAACTGTAAATACAGTGATAAATGTAACATGAATAAAATGTATAGCAAATTCCAAGACACAAAATGAATAACAAATTTGAAGACAAAAAAGGGGCGAGAGAGCCTTGCCCTTGCCTATGGAGGCTGCCATATTTATTTTCTTTTTAACAGTACTGTTTGACTGGCAGTCCTGCTGATCTCTTTGGCTGCAGTACTGTCTGAATCACCTACCTGAAATAAGCATGCAGCCAATCTTGTAAGATTTTTGTCAGAACAGCCAGACAATTGTTTGATAGGAAATACATATGGCAGCCTCCATATCCATCTCACTTCAGATTCCCTTTTTAGTGTACCTGAGATGAAGGGATATCAAAGGGATAGCAAAAAAAAAATAACAAAAATTATACATACCCCCTCCAGGCTGATCGCTCCCTCGCCGTCCTCCTGTGCCGCCTGGATCCACTGCTATTTGGCCCGTAAAGTCCTTCAGTTGGGGCCAGTCAGGGCATGCGCAGTCTGGTTGCGTTGGCTCCCCCCATTGAGCTCCCATAGTACTGCGCAGGTGCAGCGCGCTCTCGGCGACGGGAGTATGATGGGGCACACATGTGGTCAGGCCACAGAAGCGCAGCACGCCCCAGACTGAAATACTTCAAGTAGCGGAGGATGGCGTGGCAGCGATCAGCCTGAAAGGGGCAGGAGGAAGCCCCAGGTATGTACAGTTTTTTTTATATCCCCCCATCTCAGGTTCCCTTTAAAGACTTTTTTGGGGGTCTGCTAGCTTAAAGTGTACCAGAGCTGACTTAAACTAAAAGTTGTATACATACCTGGGGCTTCCTCCAGCCCCATCCGCACGGATCGCTCCCAGGCCACCATCCTCAGCCTAATTTCAGCCAGCCTGCGCTAGAGAAGAGCTCCCTCTACGTATCTCTACGGTGGCTGCTGAAGAGATAAGTAAAAGCGCGCTAAACTTGCAGAGGCGTAGCTATGGGTGAGCAAGTGGGAACATGTGTCCCCGGGAGCAGCACTGTATGGGCCCTCAGCACAGCCGCTGCACCCCCACGTTCATGAGAGGCGGCTCGCTGGCTGCCCGAAGTGCCTCTGCTTCTCTCCCTCCCTCTGCAGAGGAGTGCAGAAACGTTAGCAGCAGAAAAAGGGAGCAAATCTAGCTACATAAACAGGAAAGGGGGGCACATCTGGCTATATAAACAGGAGACAGGAGACACATCTGGCTCCCTAAAGGGGGGCACATCTGGCTGTTTAATGGGGGGAGTGGGGCACATCTGTCTATCAATGGGGGAAGGGGGCACATGTGGCTATCTACGCGGCATTTGTAGATATGACCACGCCCACATTCTAACACCCATTATGTCCCGGGGGGGGCGCACCAAAATGTTGTCCGCGGGCACTGAAAACTCTAGCTGCACCTCTGTTCACTTGCGTCAGACTGGTTGCGACTGGAGGACGTTACGGGACCCGGTACCGGCGCAGGAGAAGGCGGAGGACAGCGGCATGGGAGCGATCCGTGCGGATGGGGCAGGAGGAAGCCCCAGGTATGCATAAAACTTTCAGTTTAAGTCAGCTCCGGTTTCCTTTAAGGCTGCAGAACCTTCATGCCAAAACCCCACAGGGGACCATTTTCGCTTCAGACAATCCAGTTTTTTCCTTTGGCTGCGGCCCTGATCCTACCTGTAAGTATCCTATAAACCTACATGATGTGTTCCTGTTCTGAAGTAAACATTGTTCTCCTCATTGTTATGATGAGTCAGAAAAATTGCTCTTCTTTAGAAATAAGTCAGCAAGAGTCATAAACGGCAGGCAGCACAGCAGAAGAATAGACGTGAAGGAAAATACACATTTTCTCTTCTCCTGTACAATATAAAATAAGAATGTGTCTTTACACTGTGAGCGGTTCCCCTCTGAGGAGCGCACCCCGGGAGCCAAAATAAATGACAGCTCTCTGACTGGAAAACTGGTGCACACAGACTTGGTCAGACATAGCAAAGTCTCAGAGGCACGACATCAGTGACAGCAGTGGCAGACCGGGACCTGGCAACTTTTTTAGGAAGGCTGCGGGGGCGTAAAAATAGCCCCAGCTGGAGCTAGGCGGGGGGCGGGGGGGGGGGGGGGGCACTCCTGTGCTTAATGTAGAGCGACAACAGAGCGTTATATATAACCTGCTTCTGGTGGTAAGTCCTCTTGGGTGAGGCAGGGCTTCTTGGCGCACAGCATGTGCCATGTAGCGCCCGAGTTGAGCGCCGCTAAATCCACAATGCTATAGTGTGCAGCCCGTGTTGCTATGACTCAGGGAGGAATAGTAATTTAACGCCGCCCGGAATTTCCCTGGCAGTGCCAAAGTCATCGGGCGGCAAACTGGCATTTACGCTTCTCCACTCCTCTGCAGTGTACAAGCTGTCACATGACATGCAGGGACAGAAGACTCATGGTGATTGGCTATACGCCACTTGTACCCTGAAGAGTGAAAAGAACCTGTACCACCATCAGGACGTAATGTATAATGCTTTTATACTGCTCTGCATTATGTACAGTAACGACCCCCACCAGTCCACGTGCCCTACATGATGGGCGCAGGCGGAAAATGGGGCCATGAAGCCTGGCCAATAGATCTCTGATATAGTTAAAAAAAGGGGCCCTAAGGCTTCCAGCTTCCGGAGAGACAAGTCTGAATAGATCTAGTCAGAACTGAAATTAATCACTGCTAGAAGTAGTGAGCTTCTGAGAGGAACGACGGTGAGGTAAGTATGTAATATTCGTTTGCAGGTACATCATGTGTTCATTTTAAACAATTTTACTTGGTTCAAGTTCAGTTTAAGTTTACAGATCAAAGGCACCTAGCTAAGAGATGAAGGGTAGGAGGAGCTATACAATATCCCCTTACCTCGTAGGCCAATGTTGAAGCAAGTTAACCACTTTACTACCCTGGTAATTTTCACAGTTCAGATCAGCTCTGATTTCCTTGGCAATAACTTTATCAATAATTATCACAACTAAATGATCTATATATTGTTTTTTTTCAGGACAAATAAAGCTTTTTGTGGCTGATATTTGTAATCAGTAATGCTGACCTTATTTTCTATGCATTTAAAAAGGAAAATAAGGAAAAAGGTGAACAATACACAATTTATCCACTTTCATACTCCATAGCTTTAATGTAAACAGTTATATTATACATTAAACCCACACAATTTATTTGTCAATCTCTACCGTTTATTTAAACAGTCCATTTGTTTTGATAATGTATTAGATGTAACAATTAAGTAATGTATACAATCTGCTACTGTCTGCTCCCGGAATGTCTATTTTACACTTGATTACTAATTAACTCTGCCATTGAACTCTCTGGGAGGAGGAGTGGGGTTTGCTGTCATTCCTTTACAACTCTGTAGTGATGTTATCAGGTCAGTGATTTTGTAGGAAGGAGAGAGCAGAGACCTATTTTAACCTCATAGGGACAGCAAGTGGTTAAAAAGAAGCTATGAGTAAACATTACATTACAGGACTGTACTGACCATACAGTTATTGTGTCTACAATACCTTGAGGGACCCTTAGGAGCTTGGGGGCCATGGCTGGATTTGGGGCAAGGCCACAAAGGCCATGGCCTAGGAAACCAGGTAGCAAGGGGAGGTCAGCAAGCTGACACACTTAGGCAGTTCTATTGCCAAACGTGTAAACCGCAGCAGTCACAAACCCAGTCCACGGCTGCCCTGCGTCCCCAGGGGAGAGTAAGCAGTGGAGCACTGGTCCTGTGCTCCCCCCATCCTGTGCTCTCCTAAGCCCAGGCCAGCACAGGACCAGGGAAGTACACAGGAAGGAGCAGCACAAGATTGTAGCACGAGACCAGGAAAGCAAATGAGACAGGGAAAGCACACAGAACAGGTGGTGGTTGGGGGGGGGGGGGGCGGTTATTGGGTTGGTGACAGTGGGCCTTGGATGGTAAAATGTCTGAATCCGGCCCTGTGGGGGGCCCGGTGAAATGCCCTTTTTACTCTTATGGACACACTGGCCAGAGTGACATTGTACTTCTTTCACCTCCTTTAGCGACACCAGAAGATAAAGCATAAGTGGTCAGCTGACCTACCTGCCCAGTAGAAGGAACTCCCCGACTATCCCCTGGCGCCTCATGGCCATCAGAAGTCCTCGCACAGTCATCCCCTCACAGAAGCAAACCACCACTCTGGCCTTGGGCAGGTGACTCCTCAACTTCTTCAGCAGCTTGTCAAAGTTCTGCTCCCCAGCATTACTGTATATCTTGTACGAGTGAGCGATGCAGACCCCGTCCTTGGCTGACATGTCTTTAAAGGCTTCCATCCCCCTTTCACCATAGTTACCTACAGGAAAACAGAAACAAATCATACATCTGTATCAGAGCAGGGACAAGGTCCTCCAGCACCCAAGGCTGAGACACCAAAGTGCGCCCCTCCATCCCTGCCACCCCAGCCGTCACACACTGATTGTTATCAGACTAAGAGGGGCCCCAGGGCCCACAACCTCCCCAACACCTTAATATCTAGTTATCTGGCTTGCAGTCACTGCTATGTATCCCCTTTTCTTATTTCTTTCTGCTTCATACACAATTAGGAATGAAAGCTGAATGAATTGTGCGCCCCCTCCTACACTGCGCCCTGAGGCTGGAGCCTCTCCAGCCTATGCCTCGGCCCGGCCCTGATCTGTATTGTCTGTTATCATAAATCCATATTGTTTTATTTATTGAGTTGCTCATTCATTTATATTTCTCTGCAGCTTGTACAGAGCATGTGGATCTATTCACACTGTTATTTGTTACTGGAAGTGACAAGAATATGGAGGCTGCCTTATTTCTTGCTTTTTAAACCATGCCGGTTGCCTGGCAGTCCTGCTGATCTATTTGGTTGCAATTGTGTCTGAATAACACACCTGAAACGAGCATGCAGCTAATCCAGTTAGACTCCAGTTACAAACACCTGATCTGCTGCATGCTTGTTCAGGGTCTATGGCTAAAAGTGCTAGAGGCAGAGGATCAGCAGGAGGGCCACGCATTGCGCATAGTTGAAAAGGAAATAAATAGGTCAGCACCTATATATCCCTCTCAGTTCAGATCTGTGTTGAGGAGCTTAAAGTGAACTGAGGCAAGAATGAAATGTAGGTTGCCATATTTATTTCCTTCTAAGCAATACCAGTTTCCTGGCTGCCCTGCAGATCCTCTGCCTCTAATACTTTCAGCAATAGACCCTGAACAAGCATTATTATTTAGTATTTATATAGCGCCGACATATTACGCAGCGCTGTACAGTGTATGTATATATATATATATATATATATATATATATATATATGTATATATATATTGTCTTGTCACTAACTGTCCCTCAAAGGAGCTCACAATCTAATCCCTACCATTGCCATATGTCTATATTATGTAGTGTAAGTACTGTAGTCTAGGGCCAATTTTAGGGGGAGCCAATTAACTTATCTGTATGTTTTTTGGGATGTGGGAGGAAACCGGAGTACCCGGAGGAAACCCACGCAGACACGGAGAGAACATACAAACTCTTTGCAGATAGTGCCCTGGCTGGGATTCGAACCAGGGACCCAGCACTGCAAGGCAAGAGAGCGCTAACCACTACGCCACCGTGCTGCCCAATAAGCATGCAGCAGATCAGGTGTTTCTCAGATTATTGTCAGATCCGACAAGATTAGCTGCACATGCTTCTTTCTGGTGTTATTCAGACACTACTGCAGCCAAACAGAACAGCAGGATTGCCAGGCAACTAGTATTGTAAGGAAATACATATGGCAGCTTGCAAATCACTCTCACCTCGGGTTCACTGCAAACAACAAAACATTTACCTCTAATAAGCACTTTTCAAAACAATACCCCTTGGGCCTGTTACCCAAATCCAGCGATTTCAGCTGCGTTTTTGGGATTGTGATGCAATGCAATCAGCATGGCTATCAGAAGTGCATAGACGGCATTGTCTGAAGATCCCTATCCATGCATTGCGAAATGTAACGCAGGGTATAGGGCAAAAAAAATGAAATTGAGATTTCCATGCATTATTGTCAATGGAATTGCAATCGTATTGCTGAAAAATCGCAGTGAAACGGACGCATTGTGCAGCGGCACTTCCATTTCCCAATGCGCACAAGTTAGGAAGGGGCTATGGCTAAGTTTACACTATGCTCGTTGCACATCCTCAAAAAAAGCAGCAGTATTGAAAAGCTTCATCTAGCGTTAGGAGTGCCATAAAACATGCAGTACATAGGAGTATGCTTTACTGCAGTTGTAGTTGCTAATAAAAAGGAAAATGAACCAGTATAGAATGGAACATGTTTTGAATAATAAAACAGCATATGGTATGCATGACTAGGGTTGTGCCAAGGGCATGACTAGGGGCATGGCTTAAAGTGAACCAGAGACGAAGCACCCTCATGTATTTTACCATATACATCAGTGGGGACATTAGAGAAAACACCTACCCTGCTCTCTGTTTCATTTTTCACTGTTCAGCTTTCTTCTTATCAGCCCTGATAAAATCTCCGCCTGAGGATTCAGTCTGGCTTTGCTCAGGAATCATTATAGCTGAGTCTGTCTTCTCTGATTCTTTTTAAGCCCAAGCCAGCCCCCTTCTGGCTCTGCTATAATGACTCAGCTATACTGATTCCTGAGCAAAGCCAGACTGAATGCTCAGTTAGGGATTTTATCAGGGCAGATAACAGGCAGGCTGAGCAGTGCAGAATGAAACAGGAAGCAAGGTAGATGTTTTCTCTAATGTTCCCACTGATATAATGGTAAAATACATGAGGGTGCTTCGTCTCTGGTTCACTTTAAAGAGGAACTTTAACCAAGGACTGAACTTCATCCCAATCAGTAGCTGATTATCCCCTTTACCATGAGAAATCTTTTCCTTTTCTCGAATAGATCATCAGGGGGTCTGTATGACTGATATTGTAATGGCTGTGTCCAACAGCCAAGCAACCAGTATTTCCCTCTGTGCATATGTATGTCTATTAAAAAAACAAAACAATGCTTTAGCCTATTGCATTGTTGGGGGCGTAGTTAGAGTTGAGCTGAAATTTTCGTAATTTCGCATTACTATAATTACGCATGCGAAATTTGCGATTACGATGCGAAATTAGCGTAGCGAAATTGCCATTAAAATCGTAATTGAAAATACCGTAAGCGTAATTTTCAACGCGAAATTTCGCGTTTCGTTCATGCCGTAATTTCGCATTAAACGCTACCGTAATTTCGCGTTAAACCGTAACGCTCCGTATAATATAAAAAAGCCGCCGACTTTAAGGGTTAATAGCAAAGCCCCCTTAAATGCTAAGAGCCTCAAATTTGGAGAATATATTAAGGAGATCAGGAGGAATAAGAGGAAAATTTTTTTTTTCAAAAAGACCTTATAGTTTTTGAGAAAATCGATGTTAAAGTTTCAAAGTAAAAATGTATACATTTAAAAACCCGCCGACTTTAACGGTTAATAGCAAAGCCTGCTTAAAGTTTAGGAACACCAAATTCCCAGGGTATATTAAGGGGATCAGTGGGAATAAGAGGAACATTTTTTTTTTCAAAAACACCTTATAGTTTTTGAGAAAATCGATTTTTAAGTTTCAAGGGCAAAAATGTCTTTTAAATGCGGAAAATGTCAGTTTTTTTTGCACAGGTAACAATAGTGTATTATTTTCATAGATTCCCCCAAGTGGGAAGAGTTTTACTTACTTCGTTCTGAGTGTGGGAAATATAAAAAAAAAACGACGTGGGGTCCCCCCTCCCAGACCTCTTTAACCCCTTGTCCCCCATGCAGGCTGGGATAGCCAGAATGCGGAGCACCGGCCGCGTGGGGCTCCGCACCCTGACTATACCAGCCCGCATGGTCCATGGATTGGGGGGTCTCGGAAGGGGAGGGGCAGCCAAGCTTTCCCCTCCCCCTCCGAGCCCTTGTCCAATCCAAGGACAAGGGGCTCTTCTCCACCTCCGATGGGCGGTGGAGGTGGAGGCCGCGATTTCCTGGGTGGGGGGTTCATGGTGGAATCTGGGAGTCCCCTTTAAAAAGGGGTCCCCCAGATGCCCACCCCCCTCCCAGGAGAAATGAGTATAGAGGTACTTGTAGTACCCCTTACCCATTTCCTTTAAGAGTTAAAAGTAAATAAACACACAAACACATAGAAAAAGTATTTTAATTGAACAAAAAACATAACCACGAAAAAAGTCCTTAACCATTAATACTTACCTGTCCCTTTAAATAAATGATCCCACGCAATATCCTCGGAAATGTTCTATCAGTTACAATGTAACAAAGTTATTACAATATAACAACTTTGTTACATTGTAACTACGCCGCACCCGACGTCACTCACCGCCGCCGCCGCCGCCGCGTCTGCGCTGCAGGACCCGACAGAGCTCTGAGCTATAGCTCAGAGCTCTCTAAGCATCTTTGTATTTGGGCTCCAAGGAGCCCCATTGGTCCTTAGCAGACCAATGGGGTTCCTTCTGATTTGAAGGAACCCCATTGGTCTGCTAAGGACCAATGGGGCTCCTTGGAGCCCAAATACAAAGATGCTTCTCAGAGCTCTGAGCTATATAGCTCAGAGCTCTGTCGGGTCCGTGCAGGACGCTAAGTCCCCGCCGGCTCCGCTGCCCTCCCCGCCTCTCCCACATGTCACCCACATGTCACCCACATGTGGGTGACATGTGGGTGACAGATGTGGGTGGGGTGGACAGCGGGAGCTGCGGGGACTTAGCGTCCTGCACGGACGCGTATGCGGCGGCTGAGCGGCGAGTGGCGTTGGGTGCGGCGTAGTTACAATGTAACAAAGTTGTTACATAATAACTTTGTTACATTGTAACTGATAGAACATTTCCGAGGATATTGCGTGGGATCATTTATTTAAAGGGACAGGTAAGTATTAATGGTTAATTAAGAATATTAAAGGACTTTTTTCGTGGTTATGTTTTTTGTTCAATTAAAATACTTTTTCTATGTGTTTGTGTGTTTATTTACTTTTAACTCTTAAAGGAAATGGGTAAGGGGTACAAGTACCTCTATACTCATTTCTCTTGGGAGGGGGGGTGGGCATCTGGGGGACCCCTTTTTAAAGGGGACTCCCAGATTCCACCATGAACCCCCCCCCAGGAAATCGCGGCCTCCACCTCCACCGCCCATCGGAGGTGGAGAAGAGCCCCTTGTCCTTGGATTGGACAAGGGCTCGGAGGGGGAGGGGAAAGCTTGGCTGCCCCTCCCCTTCCGAGACCCCCCAATCCATGGACCATGCGGGCTGGTATAGTCAGGGTGCGGAGCCCCACGCGGCCGGTGCTCCGCATTCTGGCTATCCCAGCCTGCATGGGGGACAAGGGGTTAAAGAGGTCTGGGAGGGGGGACCCCACGTCGTTTTTTTTTTATATTTCCCACACTCAGAACGAAGTAAGTAAAACTCTTCCCACTTGGGGGAATCTATGAAAATAATACACTATTGTTACCTGTGCAAAAAAAACGGACATTTTCCGCATTTAAAAGACATTTTCGCCCTTGAAACTTAAAAATCGATTTTCTCAAAAACTATAAGGTCTTTTTGAAAAAAAAAATTTTCCTCTTATTCCCACTGATCCCCTTAATATACCCTGGGAATTTGGTGTTCCTAAACTTTAAGCAGGCTTTGCTATTAACCATTAAAGTCGGCGGGTTTTTAAATGTTTACATTTTTCCTTTGAAACTTTAACATCGATTTTCTCAAAAACTATAAGGTCTTTTTGAAAAAAAAAATTTTCCTCTTATTCCTCCTGATCTCCTTAATATATTCTCCAAATTTGAGGCTCTTAGCATTTAAGGGGGCTTTGCTATTAACCCTTAAAGTCGGTGGCTTTTTTATATTATACGGAGCGTTACGGTTTAACGCGAAATTACGGTAGCGTTTAATGCGAAATTACGGCATGATACGACTGTAATGCGAAAATTACGCTTACGCGAAATTTCGCGAAATCCTTCTTCATTACGATTATGTACTTACGGCCATAATCGTAATTACACTAATTACGCGAAATTTCGCAAAATCGTAATTAGGTCATTACGCTCATCTCTAGGCGTAGTTATAGATAATGGCAGTTGGTGCTGTCTGTTTTTTTTTTCATGTCTGCCAGCAGTAAAGATGATTACGTGCATGCTGATTGTGGATCACAAAATATGAACAAATTACATGGTGAATATCAATCATTTATTGATCTCTCTTCTATTTTTTTAACATCTCATGTTGCAAATGTATTGATTCCCCCCCCCCCCCCCCCTTTTCATTTCAGTTCCTCTTTAAAGAAAACCTGTAGCAAGAAAAAGTTCCCCTGGGGGGGGGGGGGGGGGGTAGTCACCTTGGGTGGGGGAAGCCTCCGGATCCTATTGATGCTTCCCCCGTCCTCCTGTGTCCCGCGGTGGTCTCGCTGGGCCCCTCCGAACAGCGGGGATGTAAATATTTACCTTCCCGGCTCCAGTGCAGGTGCAGTATCGGCTCTCCGCTCGGAGATAGGTGGAAATAGTCTGTCGGGCCACTCTACTGCACAGGCGCTAGTCTCCTGCGCTTGCACAATAGAGCGGACCCGACAGAGATCGGCTATTTCCATCTATCTCCGCGCGTAAAGCCGCAACAGCGCCCCCTCTGGAGCCAGAGAAGGTAAATATAGCAAGCCTTGTCAGGCTTGTCAAGCCAGGATTTGCAGGATGCTTCAGGGGAGCCAGCACTGGATTCCCTGCAGCTACAGGGATGGGGGAAGCCTCATTGGGACCCTGAGGCTTCCCCCTCCTGAGGTGAGTACCCCCCAGGGGAACTTTTTTTTTTGTTACAAAGTCTCTTTAAAAGGACACTTAAGTCAAATAAAAAAAAAATGAGTTTTACTCACCTGGGGCTTCCAATAGCCCCCTGCAGCTGTCCGGTCAGTGCTAGGCCGAAATTACGCATGAGCGTAATTACGCATCGTAATTCAATGTAAATTTACGCGTAAGCGTTACGCGTAACTTACGGTCTTACGCGTAATTATTTACGCGTAAGACCGTAAGTGGTATCGTAATTACACTGTCTACCGTAATTGCTAGGCATGCGTAATTTTACGAACACTTACGCGTAATTTTACGCGTAATTACTAACGTAAAATCTCCCATTTTCTAAGAGTAGCCAATCAGTCAACATCCTAAGCAACCAATAGTATCTTCTCCCGCCCTTCAGTATAAGCGTACGTTTTGACGCATACGAATGATATGTACGCAATAACTGTCACATTGACGGCTATTGCGTACATATCGCCCGCATGCGTCAAAAAATACGCATTAATGGGTATTACGGCACTACGCGTAACATCGTAGTGTAAGTGCCTTCATTACGGTATCCTTACGCGTAATTGCGTAAGTTTACGCGTAATTACAGTGATGTACTGTAGATAATTTCCTACGCCGTAACCGTAATTGCGTAATGCGTAATAGCGTAAAATTACGCGTAATGATCCGTAAGCGTAGATTTTTCCATTACGACCACCACTGTGTCCGGTGCCCTCGCCATCTCCCTCCAATCCTCCTGGCCCCGCCGGCAGCCACTTCCTGTTTCGGTGACAGGAGCTGACAGGCTGGGGACGCGAGTGATTCTTCGCGTTCCTGGCCACAATAGCGCCATCTATGCTGCTATAGCATTTATCATATACCATATAGCAGCATAGAGGGTGCTAATGTGTCTGGGAATGCGAAGAATCACTTGCGTTCCCAGCATGTCAGCTCATGTCACCGAAACAGGAAGTGGCTGCCGGCGGGGCCAGGAGGATCGGAGGGAGACGTCGAGGGCACCGGACAGCTGCAGGGGGCTATTGGAAGCCCTAGGTGAGTAAAACTCATTTGTTTTGTTTGACTTAAGTGTCCCTTTAAGTATGCCTCTTTCTTATATCAAAAATTTTGGGATATCCTGCATCAAATATTTGCATTTTATTGGCCATCCCTAGTTAGCATTCCAAAGTTATGTATTAAAAGAAAAAAAAAAGAAAAATGTATATTTGTATGCTTTTAATGAACTAAAAATATTTATCCAGGTTAATTTATTAATTTATTTATGACTTGTCAATTTTGTTATCTCAAATAATATAATGAAGTGAGTGTGACAAGTCCGGGCCTCCCTTGGGGGGGTAAACATACCGCGTGTGGAGAGCGTAAGTTGTACGCCTTGCTAAGCAACATGTGACCATTCAGCAACATGTGAGAATAGCCTGCCAGGACTTCACGTACATCTCCACCGTGTGATCAGCCGTCATGTGAGTTCTGCTGGGGAGGGGGGATTGTTCTCCTCTCATCAATCATATTTATTTTAACCCTGTGCATGCTGGCACAAAGGCAGCAAAGAAAGTGTGTAGGACAAGGAAGCATCATTTCATGCTCAAAGGTTACCTGAAGTGTATTGAGATAAACATGAATTATTATTATTATTATTTAGCATTTATATAGTGCAGACACGTTCCACAGCGTTGTACAGTGTATATTGTCTTGTCTATGGTGTCAGGCCACCTCCCCACTTCTGCTGGGCAGGTGTCACCCCTTCCAAACCCGCACCCCGCTCACAATGTCACTGTTGTGGCCCCGCCCCTAGGTAATCTGCCACCTGAAGCAGGAGCTTCAGGCTGCGTCATGGTAGGTCCACCCCTGTATGAACTCTGTAAAGCAGTGTTCCCCAACCCTGTCCTCAAGGCTATATAAATAACTAGTAAAAAGACACTCCCGTTAAAAAACTGGCGCTAGGTCACAGCCGCTACCCCCCACATGCGCGCACATATGCTTCCTGCTTGCTCGTTCCCCACCACTGTCTGAAGTATATGCACACAAAGAGCTGCTTGCTTGGCAGTTGGAAAAAGCTGTTCTTTCCCACAATGCAATGAAAACCTCTGTGAACCACACACAACAAACTGTCAGATCCGGTGTAATGTCTGATTGCGCTGCCCGGAAGCTCCCCTCCACACTGAGTAGCACACATGCGCAGTGTGAAGTTAATTATGCTGCTGATGGTAACATAATAAATATCTCCGCTTTCACACACCCTACACTCCTCAAATTTTCAGGGAAGGGAGAGGATCCCCCGAACTACCTCTATGCCAAATTGCAGCCCCCGAGCCCCGCTGGTTCAGGAGATAGATTAGAGAAACCTATCTCGGGAACCAGCGGGTCTCGGGGGCTGCAATTTGGTATAGAGGTAGTTCGGGGGATCTCCTCCCTACCCGGAAAATTTGAGAAGTGTAAGAGTTGTGGGAGCGGAGATATCTATTATGTTACCATCACTGCACAGTGTCCTATTGCGCATGCGGGGCAGCGCAAATCCACAGGCTGCGCAATCAGACACAACACCGGCCCTGTGTCCTAACTGCCCTGGCTGCGCACATGCTCAGTACAAAACAGCCAGGGACACACAGCCATTCAGTTCATGACGCAGGGAAACTTGCATTTTATTGTATAGGATAAACAATTATGCTTTTGGTTTGTATTCTTATACGGAAGCAAACGATACACGTAGGCCTGGCATTTATGGGTATAGGTCCACTTTAAACATTTTTAACCTTTATGCCGTTACTGGAGACATGTTTGTCATCCCCGAATTGCTCCTCCAGCAGAAAAAGATCTGCTCTTTTTACAAACAAAGCAACACATTCTATTGTTTGGCTTCTTCTGACAGCACATCAAAAAGATTAATAGGAAGCTAGACAACATTTCATATTCGTTCCAAGAGATATTTGGAGATAAGTAACGTAGAGCAGGCTCGGCGCTGTAAATTGCTGCCCATGCCCCACAGGAAGACAATCGAGTTACACTCCATCTAAATGACGGTCGCCTCCAGCGCAAACAAAACATTCAGAGACTTTCTACAGTGGAGTACACCCAGATAAATGACTATGTAATAACTGGGAGCCGTCTGGCCTCTGAGATGTTTCCCATTTCGCTTGAAGCGGGGCTGCCTAAAAAAAACCAGGATAATTTCGCTGACTTGTAATTCATGGTTTCAGCAATGTGTCCGAACATTAATCTAATTTCAGCGATCAGAGAAATAAAAATAGGATGGTTTAGGGCCTGGGGAAGGGGGAGTGGGAAGGCTAATGTATACGGCTAAAGACAAGACATAAAGGTTTTATGGCATTTTATAGCAGGACTAAATGAAGCAAAGAACGGTGTAACAATGTTCAAAGTTGGCCTGTGTGATATTATAGAATGTTAATGTGAAGCTGTACCCCAGGAGAAACAGCATAGGCTACAGGTGAGCAGTGTACCTGGCCCAACACAAGTAATTGGGGAGCCGCACCAATCAGGGAAGTAGGTGCCTACCATGTAAATTTGGGGCTATGGCACACCAAGTGGTTACACCAGGTGTTAGTCGTAGGTAGGTAGGAGGCAAGGGCGTAGCAATAGGGGTTGCAGAGGTTGCGACCGCATCGGGGCCCTTGGGTCCTGTGCTCACAATAATGACTTCTATAGATACTTTGAAAATCATTAACGAATTCGGGGAGGGGCGGGGGTCATCTGGATTGGGCAGCCCTGGGTGCTGACTGTACTCGGGGGACCCCAGGTTACCTTTGCCCTGATTAGGAGGTTAGTGGTAGGCGTAGGTAGAGGGGAGGTTAGTGGTAGGCCTTGGTAGGGGGGAGGTTAGTTTTTGGCGTAGGTAGGGGGAGGTTAATGTTAGCCCGTTGGTAGGGGGAAGGTTAGTGTTAGGAGTAAGTAGGGGGAGCTTAGTGTTAGGAGTAGGTAGGGGGAGGTTAATGTTAGGCATAGGCAGGGGGAGCTTAGTGTTAGGTGTAGGGAGAGGGGGAGGCAGGGCCGGGCCGAGGCATAGGCTGGAGAGGCTCCAGCTTCAGGGCGCAGTGTAGGAGGGGGCGCACAGTTCATTCAGCTGTCATTCCTAATTGTGTATGAAGCAGAAAGAAATAAGAAAAGGGGATACATGGCAGTGACTGCAAGCCAGATAATTAGATATTAAGGTGTTGGGGAGGTTGTGGGCCCTGTGGCCCTCTTAGTGTAATAGCAATCAGTGTGTGACGGCTGGGGTGGAAGGGATGTGTGGCGCACTTTGGTGTCTCAGCCTTGGGTGCTGGAGGACCTTGTCCTGGCTCTGGGGGGAGGTTAGTGTTTGGTGTAGGTAGGGGAGTTACTGTGAGGCATAGGTGGGGGGGTAGGTTAATGTTAGGAGTAGGTGGGGGGGGCTTATTGTTAGGAGTAGGTGGGGGAGTTAGGATTAGGAGTAGGTGAGGGGGAGGTTAGTGGTGTTAGGAGTA
Organism: Hyperolius riggenbachi; assembly: GCF_040937935.1. Lineage (NCBI taxonomy): Eukaryota > Metazoa > Chordata > Amphibia > Anura > Hyperoliidae > Hyperolius > Hyperolius riggenbachi. The sequence continues at coordinate 50,874,745 of NC_090647.1, forward strand.
GGTGGGGGAAGCTTAGAAGTAGGTGGAAGGGGGTTAGTTTTAGGCATAGGTGGGGTAAGGTTAGTGTGAAGCATAGGTGGGGGAAGGTTAGTGTTAGGTGTAGGTGGGGAGAGGTTAGTGTGAGGAGTAGGTGGGGGAGGTTAGTGTTAGGAGTAGGTGGGGGAAGGTTAGTGTTAGAAGTAGGTGGGGGAAGGTTAGTGTTAGGAGTAGGTGGGGGAAGGTTAGTGTTAGGAGTAGGTGGGGAAGGTTAGTGTTAGGAGTAGGTGGGGGAAGGTTAGTGTTAGGAGTAGGTGGGGGAAGGTTAGTGTTAGGTGTAGGTGGGGACAGGTTAGTGGTAGGAGTAGGTGTGGGGAGGTTAGTGGTAGTAGTAGGTGGGGGGAGGTTAGTGTTAGGAGTAGGTGGGGGGAGGTTAGTGTTAGGAGTAGGGTGAGGGAGGTTAGTGGTAGGAGTAGGTGTGGGGAGGTTAGTGTTAAGAGTAGGTGTGGGGAGGTTAGTGGTAGTAGTAGGTGGGAGGACGTTAGTGTTAGGAGTAGGTGGGGGGAGGTTAGTGTTAGGAGTAGGGTGAGGGAGGTTAGTGGTAGGAGTAGGTGTGGGGAGGTTAGGTTAGTGTTAGGAGTAGGTGGGGGAGGTTAGTGTTATGAGTAGGTGGGGGAGGTTAGTGTTAGGAGTAGGTGGGGGAGGTTAGTGTTAGGAGTGGGTGGGGGAGGTTAGTGTTAGGAGTAGGTGGGGGGAGGTTAGTGTTAGGAGTAGGTGGGGCATGTTAGTGTTAGGAGTGGGTGGGGGAGGTTAGTGTTAGGAGTAGGTGGGGGGAGGTTAGTGTTAGGAGTAGGTGGGGGAAGGTTAGCGTTAGGTGTGAGTGGGGGGAGGTTAGTGTTAGGAGTAGGTGGGGGGAGGTTAGTGGTAGGTGTGGGTGGGGGGAGGTTAGTGTTAGGTGTGGGTGGGGGGAGGTTAGTGTTAGGAGTAGGTGGGGGAGGTTAGTGTTAGGAGTAGGTGGGGGAAGTTAGTGTTAGGAGTAGGTGGGGAAGGTTAGTGTTAGGAGTAGGTTGGGGGAGGTTAGTGTTAGGAGTAGGTAGGGGGAGGTTAGTGTTAGGAGTAGGTGGGGGAAGGTTAGTATTAGGTGTGAGTGGGGGGAGGTTAGTGTTAGGAGTAGGTGGGGGGAGGTTAGTGTTAGGAGTAGGTGGGGGGAGGTTAGTGGTAGGTGTGGGTGGGGGGAGGTTAGTGTTAGGTGTGGGTGGGGGAGGTTAGTGTTAGGAGGAGGTGGGGAGAGGTTAGTGGTAGGTGTGGATGTTGGGTTAGTGTTATAAAATAAGGTAATGGCAGCATAGAGCGTGAGGCTGCTGAGAGGAATAGATGGCCAGACACGGTGCTGGAGCAGATAAACATTACACTGCTCCCTTACACTGTAGAATGGGAAGAATGAGGAGTGAGGGTGGTAGGGGCTATATTGTTATGCAAGTGGGTGGCACTAATAGCGCATAAGTGTGTGCAACTTAACAATGGTAAAGGACAGCAGCATACATGACGACTGCTGCGGCCATCTTGTTTTCTCATTACTACAGTTCACAGATGCACACAGCTATCTTCAGTCTCTGAGGCATCGTACACCAGGGTAAAAAAAACAGATACATCACAGCCAGCAGAGGTGCAGTGTAATAATTTGCTTTTCTGGATCCGTATATCAGAGGGTGCAGCGAGATTCCTGGAAGACGCGGCCAGTAAAGTGATGTATTAACCGAGAAAGTAAATTATGGGGGCTCTTCTCCTTCCAGGACATTTTACAAGGAGCATTATCACAACACAGATAATAGGGGCTATTTATCAAAGCAGAGCGAGTCCTTGAGTGGGGACCGTCCATACATCAAACCTTCCCATTCACCTGTTATATCTCAATTATATCATCAGGACCATGAAAATAAGACATCAAATATCCCAAAACTGGTATTTATCATATAAAATTAAAGAAAATAAAAACCAATCCATCATCTAAATTGTTGTATAAAGGGATACAGGATTCATCTTCAGCAGTTATTTCTTTCGGAATAAAGCAACGCATTTGTGTATAATCCCTATTGGGAGGCCACAAGATATCAGATGTGATTTTTGTTAGAGATTTAACAACATTTTTACCTTAAACTGCAATACAGTAAAACAACCACAAGATGTCACTGTTTGTAAAATGTGATGGTCTTTATGGGATTGTTATTTCCTGTATTCTCGTGTTCCTCTCTGTTCTAAGTAAGCTGCATTTCCTGATGGTGATGTATAAATCTCTACATGTTTTTCTTCAGTAAAGAACTTGATATACTGGGTGCCTATCTGCATATATGGAACACTGCTCCATCAAGTTTGTGGTTTTTTAAATATTTTTATTTAAAGTTTTACATTATTATTTTTTTTTAAATGCAATACCCCATTGCCCCAAGGTCCTCTTGTACACTGACTTTTATCCACACTACCATTTTTGTGAAAAATGTCTGCTCACAACCTATGTGCAACCTCACCCCAATTACAACTTCTTGCTACATATCTATAGTCCGTACACACACCGGTAACAGCGACCTCTGCTGGGAATCTAGTATGTGTATCGGCCCTTAATGCCCCAGACACCTCAGCCAGTGATCAGCTTGGAGGGCTGACTCAGAATAATGCACTCAGCCGGTGCTTGACTGTCTACTGAACCCCGCCCCCACACATTATGTCACTCCCATGCCGCTTCCTGGGCCCTCCATCTCCCCCCTCCCCAATAGCATCAGAAGGTATAGCTAGTCTGTAAACCCTCAGCCCTGCAATGTCACAAGATGGGATCGGATCCCGATCCCTGCAGGGTGATATGCCACGTGCGTGAGCCTTAAGAGTCAGGATTGACCAGCCTGCATGGGGGGACAAAGGATTAAAGTGGACCTCTCAGCGGTGTCAACTCAGGAATCTCGGCAGAGCAGCTAATTTGTGAACAAAGGATGCTAACCCTATGTCTGCTTCCATGAAAGCAGGAAGTAGGCTTACTGCAGATTTATTGCTGGATTTCTATCAGCTGTAACAAAGAAATGTTTTTTCTTTAAAGATAATCTGTACTGTAAAATTTTTACAATAAAAAGCACACCATTCTATTCATTATGTTCTCCTGTGCACCTCTGTGCTGTTTCTGCCACTCCCTGCTGCAATCCTGGCTTGTAATTGCCAGTTTTAGGCAGTGTTTACAAACAAAAGAATAGCTCAGTGTGTGAGTCATACAGAGCCTGCAGGGGGCCTGGAGAGGGTGTGTATAGCGTCTGCCTATCACAAGCAGCACAGCACATTCCAGCCTGACTGCCTGAGCCCGACAGACGAAAGAAGATTAGATTATATAACAGAGATAATACAGCCACTGTGCAACTAGGAAAGGCTCCAGAGCACATTAGAACAACTATAGGAACTTATAGGATAGAAGAAATAAGGCTCAAAATTTTGTTACAGAGTCTCTTTAAAGGTTATTATGCTGTTGTTTTTCTTTTAGAGCAGAGAGGAAGTTCTGAGTTTAGGTCCGCTTTTAAATAAAAACAATATACATGTACATTCATGCAAGGAAGAGGCCATCTCTCCATCTCCTCCATCAGCATTCTCAGAGCTTTTCGCTTTCACTCCAGCCCAGGCTCCTTAGTTTTTCTCCTACACAAAAGGCAATTATTCATTGTACACCCACACAGCCTATTTAAGCGAGAAACAGCATTTTATGCACTAATACTTAAAAGAATAGCGCTGCTGGTGATCCAGGTTCATTACCGGCGCTGCAGATTTTTCGGCTAATACGTACGCGCCTCGTGCCACCGCGATGGTTCCTCAGCCGTGTGTTTTGCCGCTTGTTTACTAAAACTTCCGTGTACATATAAATCAATTTTTTATTAGGATCGTTATTTTCTGATCTGCAGACAGCCTGCGCTCCGTGGAAACAGTCATTTTTGTAACGCCGGAGAAGGTTGCGGCTTTTGCTGATAGCCATGCCACGCTTGACGCCGCAGTCACTGTCATGTCAGGTTTTGTGATTTTTATGTACCCAGCGCAGAGCGAAGGTTGAATAGTTTGTCTTTCAACAGATAAATACCAGCTAACAGGTACATTACAGACAGGGCCGGTTCAAGTTCAGGGCAAAGGTAACCTGGGGTCCCCCGAGCACAGTCAGCACCCAGGGCTGCCCAATCCAGATGACCCCCGGCCCTCCCCGAATTCTTATGTGCTTCCTGGGCCCCCTGCACAATACCAGCATCGTATTTCACCTTTCCTGGCGGCCGGTGCGCCAACGAAATAACCTACCCATTGAATCTTCCTACAGCCAGTGACAAACACATAGCAGGAGGGTTAAGGGTAAGGGAAGGGGAGGGGATAGTAAAGTCTATAGGAAGTAGGTTAGTTCGTTGGAGCTCCGGCACACTACTTCTGTCTGCTTCTCCTGTCTGATGGACACATGTTATGTGTAAGCGTAATAACATGTGCTGGTCACAAGAGGCAGGCAACAGGAAGAGGACCAGGAGCACGAAGGAACAGAACAGTGTGCTGCCCACCAGGACAGGTGTGATAGCAAACTGCTATTGTGCAGGGAACCAGCTAAGGGGGAGGTCAAGGCCTGGCAATGCTTAGGGTCCCGGGGCCAAAGGCCCCCATGGCTTAATGGAAATGCCAGCACTGGTTACAGAAATTCAGTCATCGTCTTCGGGTTTGATCATATGCGAGCAGGACGGGAACTTCCCTTGGATTAAACTGGGCAGTTTCCCAGGGCCAAAAGCTCCTTAGGAGCCAAGGACTGTGGAGGTCACAAGCTTATTGTCAGTATGGCATGAAAATGTAATGGCCACTACATTCAATTTTTCCCCATTTTACCAAAAACCGTCCCTGTTTTAGAGATGACGGTATTTAGAGACTACTAGAGATCTGTATGAACGTTGGTAAATACGTGGTGTTGGCCATGCCAGGTCATAAACATAACCTTCTGACAGTAGCGCAACTACAATTCATGGATCCCCCCAGCAAATGGGGCCCCCGATTGTTCACACCTCTTCCTTTGCCTCCCCTTGGTGCCCTTCACAGCCTTGGGGCCCATCTCACAAGTGGCCATCATGATCTTCATACCCATAACAAGTGTAGCCACAAAAACACCTGATGTGAAGTATAGTCCCCTGTATCGGAGGAAGGGAATGTTAGTAATTGGGGCCCCCAACAGCTCTGCCCACCCCCCCCCCCCTCTCTCCTTCTCACCCAGCCTTCTCAGTGGTACTCTCAAATTAGCCCTTAGTCTGCCAGCTATTTTTTTTTTAATTTATAGCTACACGCCTGTGCCAGCTATGTTTGTATTAAAGGGACTCCGAGCACCTCTCATGGGCATGCCTTTAAGACTCCGACCAGTACTGCAAAGTACTTAAATATGCATACCTTTCTGTAGCTTGTGCTCTCCTCCTGAATCGCCGTTCTACACCAAATAGTTTTCATATGATTTCAATTTAAAAATTGCGGCTGCCATCTTGGCTATGTTATAACTTCCAGGTCACCCCTGTCTTCTCTGCTAGAGAAGTGCATCACTGAATGAAACAGGAAGATGAAGTGACACGCATGGCCATTGCAAGAGGCTCCTCCAGAGGGGTCATAGCACGACTTTGTTGGAAGTCGTCTGGCCTAAAGGCATGCCCATGAGAGGTGCTCGGAGTCCCTTTAAGTTCATTAAAAGTCTTGCCTAAATCGTACGGATGTGAAAACACAAAACACCTATGGATGTCCGTGGCAGTCTAAAAACAGGTATAAGACAGAGAACTACTGTACGATGATCATTGTAATCTGCCGATTATGATTACACAACATTTTTCGTACATATTTACGAACACGTAAAATGTATGTACCGGTAATTACTATTTGGACTTTCAATGGATTTCGTATAATACAGTCGTAATTTTGCATAATTTTTTGCATCATATTGCACCTATGTTAGTGGTTAATGGCAAATCCCCCGTACCTGCTATCATAGACAAAATAGCATATACGGTACATATTTTAAGAGTAAGAACGGGAACAAGGCATAAGAATATTTTTCCAAAAAGACCTTGTAGTTTTTGAGAAAATGGATTTTAAATGCAAAGGAAAAATGGTTTTTAACCTAAGAAAAATTACCTGAACCATTTTTTCTTTGCAATTTTAAAATCGATTTTCTAAAGAACAACACGGTCTTGAAAACATTTTCTTTTTGGCCGTGTTCCCACTATTCCCCCTAATATACCTAGCAACTTTGGTGATGATAGCATTTGCCATTAACAGCTAAATTCGGTAAAAAATGAGGTGAAAATGACGCCAACTTGCAAAATTACAGGTCATAGATAGTTTACTGGCCACTGAGGGGGCACGGTTAACCTCAAGGGGGACAACGTCGGGGGATTCGTTATTCGTCCCAATAGGTTATATAATCTGTTTTAAAAGAACAGGCAAATGTTTGTGATTTCATGGGGGCAGACATCTTTTTGGTTGAAAGGAGGTGACAGTTCCAACTGTCCTGTGTCCTGATCACCCCTCCCAGCTGCGCGCGCTAGGCAACGAGAACAACAACATCAGAAATCCCATCATGCTTTGCACAGCATCAGGGGAAAAATGCCTGGGCAGATTTCTTTGATGAGGCGGAGCTTAGCTTCTGTGCAGCTAAAAATGAGGCTTGGGTAAATAAAACAAAGTTCTGATGCTGTAAAAAAAACTGTTAAAGAAACACCAAGCCTTTTCAGTGCTGCTGTGTAGATTTTTAGTCTGGAGTAGGGATGGTCGAAAATGCCAATTTCCGATTCCGCGGTAATTCCGCATTCCGCCATTGCCAATTACCGATTCCGCTTTCCGGTACCAATTTCCGCATCCCAATGCGGAATTTCCGCCGGAAATCGCGGAAATTCCGGCCGACTTTAACATAGATTTTCTCAAAAACTATAAGGTCTTTTTGAAAACTTTTTTCTGCATCTTATTCAGAAGATTCTGTTTAATAATCCCTGAAAATTTGGTGTTTCTAGGACTTACGGGGGCTTTGCTATTAACCACTAAAGTCGGCTGATTTTTACTGTAATATAAATGCAGAAAATAGGCAGATGCAGATTTTCTGCATTTTACTTTACAGTAAAAATCTGCCGACTTTAGTGGTTAATAGCAAAGCCCCCGTAAGTCCTAGAAACACCAAATTTTCAGGGTTTATTAAACTCAATCTTGTGAACAATATGCAAAAAAAAGTTTTCAAAAAGACCTTATAGTTTTTGAGAAAATCGATGTCAAAGTCAGGCAGAATTTCCGCGATTTCCGGCGGAAATTTCCGCGATTTCCGGCGGAAATCCGCCTAACACACTTGCATTACCGATTTCCGCATTCCGATGCGGAAATGCAAATTCCGATCGGAATTTCGGAAATTGCATTTCCGCGGAATCCGAATGAGCATCCCTAGTCTGGAGGTTCACTTTAAGTCAATAATGTCCTATGGTCAGTGTTTACTATAGTCCATATTCTATTTTACAATTGCATTATACTTGATTTTATGCTCTGTTACGTCACGTGGCTTCACTTTGTTCGCTACACATCCATAACACAGATAAAAGAGCAATATTGACGTACAATAACACTGCAGTCTATGGGCAGAGCTAAGCGGCGGGAAGAATGGAAAGGAAATTAGCCGTCACCCTCGCAGTTCGTTATCACCAGCCCTGCGAACAATGAGAAGAGATGAGGCAGAAGATAATGACGGCAAATTCAAAATAAAGGCTCTATTCAGCTATATGATGAATGCCAAAAGCAAGAGGAAGTCCTGTGTCATTACTGGGAGGCGAGATAGGCCCGGCAGATAGAGCTATGACATAACAAGCCCCATCACATATTGTACTTGTGCGATGCTCAGGAGATGTTTAATGATTGGCCCAGCCTCTGTTTAACAGGAGCGTCTTAAACAGGACAATTAAGAACTCAGCTAAGGCGGTAATTAGTCGTATGATGACGGAAAAGGAAACTGTTCATTTCACACCACCCATCAGAGCTCATTAATTAGACTCAAGCATCCTACCTCCTGCTTCTTAACGTGACGGAATTTTGTGCTTTCTGCTGTGGCGATACACCACAGGCTGGAAGTATCATTTTACTGTTATACAATAGGAAGTAGAAGCTCTAAATGTTACATTCAGAGGCACAACTTTCAAAATGTGCTCTCAAAGCACACCTGTTCAGACAAGCCTATAATTGGAGGTTCCCTGCCTCATTCGCTAACCCCTGTGTCTCCTCCACTTTTGCCTCCAACCCACTGCCCTCTACATCAGGGGTGTCAAACTCAAATACAAAGTGGGCCGAAATTGAACACCGAGACTAAGTCGTGGGCGAACCTCGATGTCTAATGACCCCTTCCCTCCTCTATAAAATTCCCTGGTGTTGAATGGTCCCCTCCCTCCCCTATACAGTTCCCTGGTGTCTAATACCCGCCCCCCCCCCCTCCTCTACATATATCCCTGGTGTCTAATGGCCCTCCTCCCTCCCCTATAAAGATCCAGGGAAATGTTTAGTGGAGAAGGGTCCAGACAAATCCTGAAAACACACAAATAAGTTCATTGGTGGGAAGGGAAAAAGAGACCGTGACTACGGTAGAGATTATATTGTGAGCTCCTCTGACAACAGTCAGGGCCGAATACTTTGTTTCCATTTAAGTAATACAGAGTCGTGCACTCAGCGTTGCACGTCACTGGGAGCTTGCGATCCCATTTATTACACTGAATGGGATCGCGGGCCCGAAATGCAGGCAACCGTGCACTGCGGTTCAGCTGTCAATCAAAGCGCATGAGTGGAAACATCAGAGAGTGCAGTCTATGCACTCTCTGATATCCCTGTGATCGCGTTTCCATAAGTGCAGCTGAGAACGCGCATATAGAAATGAGCCCTCACGCAGTTGTGCCCACTTGTCAGTTAAAAGTAGATAGAGCGGTCCGCTGCTTAAACCACGCAAAACAATTCCAGAAACCAGAGAGTCAATCAGCAGCACTCCGATCCCCAAAGTGTGCAAACTCACTTGCGAAGAGTAAAGGTCTCCAGGAGACCCCTTTATTCTCCACTTTTCAGTTACACAACAATGTTACAGATGCAGAACAGTGGACAGAAGAGGACACAACTGTGTTAGTGGGCTCAGGCCTTTAGTGCAGGGATCTACAAACTTGGCTCTCCAGCTGTTAAGGAACTACAAGTCCCACAATGCATTGCGGGAGTCTGACAGCCACAGTCATGATTCATAAAAGCAAATGCATTGTGGGACTTGTAGTTTCTTAACAGCTGGAGGGCCAAGTTTGCGGATCACTGCCTTAGTGGCATGGCTATGCGGTTATGCACTGAGGAAGATGTCAGTACTATATACACAATAATAATAATAGTAGAAAATATAAAATTGTGATTATTTTTTTTTTATTCAAAAGTTAAAAGTGATGCAAAAACAAACAAACAAATTATATGATACTGAATTCATTCAATAAAATAAATAAAATGAAGCTGAAAATAAAAATGAAGCCGGTCGGGTGACAGAAATCTACATTTCTACCTCTGCGTATGAAAGCGTTCCATCCCATCAGTGACTGGATAATAGTGCGGGGCGACATTTGGTGTAAAAACCACAAAGTGATTTGCATAATAGTCGACTTTTCTGTGTAAGATCAAAGGAATTAAGCATGCGGGGCCCCGAATGACAAAACTTCAGCTCTTCAGATAATTGCTTTAAGTAGGAGAATTTCCAGTGCGCAATGGAAAATACATATCAAAGACACAGTTTAAAGGGTTTCATGTATTTTATCTGACAGCCGAGCTTGTTATCCTTTATGGAATTGGTAAAATAGGGAGAATCGTGAGACTTTCTGACTGAAGGGCCCTCCGCAAATCTCACGTTACTCCGCTAGCAGCGCCAACCGTCATCCATTTCTCATGACCCCGTCTCCAGTTTTATGCTGCTAATTTGTATATTTTTTATTGGATTGTGCCATGCCCCGCCCCTTGAGCGGATGCATAATTTACATATGGGAAAAAAATTAACCACTTGCGGTAAATTAAAAAAAAAAAAAGTTACTGAGTCACAGAAAGGATCATTTACCATATAGCATAAGTCCTTAGTCTCTGGCATCAGCGAGGATCCCCTGATGCCAAATACATGCATAAGCAACCAGCTGAAAAAACACACATCTGTGCAGAATAAAATACTTGGAAAAATAAAGTTGAACCTAAACTGAAGGGAAGGAAAAAAAAAAAAGCGTTTAATTTACCTGGGGCTTCTACCAGTCCCCTGAAGCTGCCCCATGCCCACGCCATGACAAAGTGATCCTCCTGTCCCAGGCAACAACCTTCTCTCCCTGGTCCATGGAAGCATGATCAGGAAGCGTGTGCAGCAGGGCGCTTCCATGGACGGGAGCGCTCCGCACATATACAGTGCCCAAAAATCTCTACTGCGCATGCGCAGATTGCTCCCAGTGACGAGAGCGTGATAGAGAATGCGTGCGGCCTAGGCCACGGATGAGCAGTGGCCGTCGGCTCGCCGAGTTGGCCGGCCGAGGGAGGGTTACTGCCGCAGACTGGAGGATCGCTTAGTGATGGTGCAGGCACAAAGCGGATGCAGGGGGCTGGAAGAAGCCTCAGGTAAGTTAAACTCATTTTTTTCACCCTTCAGTTTAGGTTCCCTTTAACCCCTTGCCGACCGCTCCATGCCAATTGGTGTGAACGTGGCGGCAGCCCCAGGGCCGCTCAACGCCAATTGGCTTGAAGTCCTGAGGAAGGGTTTAGCAGGAGATCGCGCGCACCGATGCGCGCATCTCCGCTTCAATGACAGAGATCAGCTCCGTCATCAGTCTTCCTGCGACGATCACTGCTAAGAGACTGTTAGACGGTGAAACTGCCGTCTATTTACATTGTACAGCGCTGCGATCTATGGCAGCGCTGTACTGGGGACAGCCGTGACGCTCTGCTGTCCCCCTGGGAGACTCAGAGAGCGATCGGCTCTCATAGGCTGATGTCTATGAGAGCCGATCGCTGTGATTGGCTAGCCAGGGGAGGAAGGGAGCGAGGGGGGTATTGAAAGTTAAAAAAAATAGCACATTTTATTTAAAAAAAAACAAAACAAATAAAGAAATAAACACTGCAGCAATGATCAGAGCCCGCCCACCAACAGAAATTTCTGTTGGTGGGACGAAAATAAGGGGGATTCATTTGTGTACTAATACATACAGTCCTGCAGCAAGCTCTTAAAGCTGCAGTGGCCTAAATGGTAAAAAATAGCCTGGTCACTAGGGGGGAGTAAGCCTACGGTCCTCAAGTGGTTAAAAAGGCATAACAGAAACGCATGAAAAAAAACCTCACATAAAATGTAAAAGAAAAAAAACCCACAAAGCAGGAAAGTCCACCGGATAACTCATGTGTTTCCCTGGCCTTACACAGTTCAGAATGCAGAGAAACTGTTATTTGGATTCCTCTACTTCTAAATACTAAGGTCAGAGAGCTGTTTATGTCACCCGTGAGCACATTCCACAGGGCATGTGATGCAGATCACACAGCATATAAACGTAGAAGTTTAACATCTATTGTCTACCTAACTGACCACATGCCACCACGGGAGAACATCTCATTCACAATTCAGATCTGTTTAACTACATGTATTTATATTTAAACCTAATAAAATGTGCTACATTGTGCTGTTGTAAATTATTGGGGAGGAGAGGGGACGGGGCTGGGCTGGGCGTTGGGTGTTTGACCTGCAGAGTTTTGTTGGACTGTCTGGCATATTTAAGTTACGCCCCTGGCTAAACTAGTTCTAACACATGGTCTTTATTCTCAGCCAGACACTGGAAGGGGGGGGGGGGGGGGGGCATTCTATGGATGGCACTGGGATCTTGGGTAGACTGTGGAAAGCACTGGAAGCTGGGGCACAATATGGAGAGCATTAGAAGGTGGAGCAGACTATGGAGGGCAGGGGCTCTTTCTTGGGCTCTTGCTGGAGGGCACCAAAACCTGGGGCACATTATAGAGGCTTCAAGATAAGGAAAGTGAAGTTCCAGCACTCTTGAA